>NC_133652.1:225491299-225780667 GCF_009905375.1 Apium graveolens
GAAACAAACCCTTCCAGAAGGGGAGGTATTGCCGAATGACTATCTATCTGTGTGATAGAAGCCTAGTAGGATACCATCTATTGTTTAATTGCTTGTCAAGTACTAAAGGCTGGCCACCTTCTGTACTAACTATGCGATATAACAAGTGTTCATGATCATAGTGATATCTCAATAAATTCTTTTACTTCTATATGAAGGACCAAGCTTTCGAAGATGGAAGCAGCTAAAGGAAGTAGTATCAGTACGGTGGTATTCCGATTCTAACGCGTTCGTGATACTAAGGTTGACGTGGTTATTAAAAGGTTATAGAACGCTAACGAGCAAAAGTGTAACCAGTATAGTATTATGTACGGAAGATAGTAATGACTACAAACTGGAAAAGAATGGGTATTGAGAAGCAAAAGCCATAGTGCTAGAAGCTATGATGAGAGTCTGTGCAATAGACTTGAATGAATTTAGAATGATCACTTAACGCGGATTGAGTTTTCTTATGAAAATAGATCATATGTCATTATCGAGATGTCGCCTTATAAGATCCTTGAGGGAAGACAATGTCGATCTCCCTTATGATATGATGATGTTGCAGAGCGCAAGATGCTTAGACCAGCAGTGGTCCAAAGGACCAAGGATATAATAGATTTAATTAGAGGACGGCTGGTAGTAGCCCAAGATGGGCACACGAAGTATGTTGATTTGATATGAAAGGACAAGGAATAGGAAGTAGGGGACCTAGTGCTGTTATAGGTATTCCCTTGGAAAGGATGGATGAGGTTCGGAAAGAAAAGAAAGCTAAGCCCACGAATTGTTGGACCCTTTGAGGTATTAAGACGTACTGGGAAGTTAGCATATGAGCTAGCCCTACCCCCGAACATGTAGCAAGTTCATAACGTGTTCCACGTATCAATATTAAGGAAGTATAATTCGGATGCCAGACAAATAAGGGCATATGAGCGCATAGACATGCAACACGACGTAACCTATATGGAGCAACCAGGAAGGGTTATAGATTGAAAAAGGAACAAGTGCTTAGGAGAAGGGTTATCAAACTATTCAGAGTTTGATGGAAGAACCACAATGTGGGAAAATTTACTTGAGAATTAGAAAGTGCAATGCTAAGAAAGTATCCCTATTCATTTTCTATCTGATTCCGGGACGGAATCCTTTTAAGGAGGGGAGACTGTAATAACCCCAATTTTTGGAATTTTTGAAACCCTTATGAATAGTGTTTTGCTGATTATGCTGAATAAGAAAACTTTTCATGCCACACTATGTAGGGGCTCTTTTATTGATCTTCTGGGATATTATTAGTACTCTATATGATAAATAAGTGTATGTAAAGATCGTCAGAATCCAAATTCGAACACTTTGATTTTTCCCGAAAATCTACCAGATACAGAAAGAATTGAGTATAAGGTAACAGAATAAAAAGGATTTAAATTCAAGGATTAAAAGAGAGGATCATGAAAGGAATATAATGTATTGAGAAAGGTTAAAGAAACCTAAGTAATAAGATCCCGGGTATGATCCCTCAAACGATAAACGAAAACGAAAGTTAAGCGAACCGTATAACAGATCAGCGTCATTAGGCAAGCAATTAAGAGTTAATCAAGGAGGTTAGGGATGATGATGTCATCAAACCAACAAGAAGAGGACAAGTGTGGAGGGTGACATCACATGATGACCAAAGCATGACAAAGGAAAGAAGTGTGGTTGATTTATAACCACACAATTTTTTTTCATGGTTAAAAATGATTAAAACAAAACAAAAGTCAACCAACCAAGGCAAATCAAAACAAATCACAAAAAACACAAAAGCTCTTCCCTTTTCTTCATCAAGCTCTCGGCCAAAATAAACACAGCAACTTCAAACTGCCATATCTCCTTCAATACTCACTCAAATGTTGTGTTCTATAGCTCGTTGGAAAGGTATTGAGATGGCCTACAACTCTTGTTCACAAGTCTCGTCCAAATAAGCATGGTAAGACCCTCATTTTACAGTTCTTTCAATCGGACTTTTAGAAACTTTAAAGCCTAACTTTGTGTTCTTGATTTCTTTGGAAAGATCAAGCTTGTAGGAGGCTCCATAAGGCTTCCTAGTAACTTTCCACCCTCCAAAAAGGTATAAATCTTCACACCCTTTAGTAATAAGTTTGAATGTTGAAGTTTGGAGATGGTTTGGATGGATGAGTAGTAATTTGAATGATAAGCATGATTCGAGCTTAATTGTTAAGTAGTTTAGTTGAATTTGGAGATGTTATAATATATGATTGGATTGAGATCCTTGAGCTTATTATGACTGAAATCAGTAGCATTGATGTGTATCTTGAGTTGTTGTTGATTGGTAGTTGGATTGATATGATTTGGAATGGTAAAAATTTGGGAAATCGCGTAAACATAGCCGTCGTAATGTCCGATTTACTTTAGACTATTTTTGCTCTTAACATCAGGACCCGAGAACTCCCTGTTAGGTTTTACCATTGCCATTATTAGATAGTTCATGTTACGAGCTTCGTTTTGATATGTGGTTCGTTTGAATCCGATGTACGGTTTAGGAGAAACGACCGTTTTATGTAACGGCTTTCGCGACCGAACCATTACCCCCGCCTTACTTTGAAACCTTGGTTAAGGACTTTAAATGACTATTTGGGGTATGAAACATTTATGTAAAGTGGATTAGGCAGTTGGTAAGGTGCTCGCGAAAGAATCTCCTTAAAACTCTTAATGGCTAATTTATTAAAAATGGTGGAGCCGAGGGTACTCGAGCGACTTAAGTGAATCGTTAAGCGCGAAAGCGAACGTTAGGACTCTAAATGGTTAAAGTCTAGTTTCTTAAGCGACCGGGGTTTAATTCCGACTTATGTTGTTCATAGGTTATCGGACCCACTCTAAGCTTAAGTCTATCCGGGAGCACTCAGGCAAGTTTTCTACCCGTTATACTGTTGTTGTGATGTATATATGTATATGCATTATCTTGTGATAAGTGCATGATTGTTATTAGCAAATTCTTGCGATATATTGGAGCATGTTGATATGATATATGCATGCCTGTTTCGTATTCTTGATTTATATATCTGTTGGTTCAAATGCTTATTAGTTGCATAATACCTATCTAGAGATAAGCAGTAGTTGCGTATACCCTGAGTGTAGGGGACCCAAAGGTGAACCCTTTTCTAAAACCGGGAGTAGATGTTCCCGAGTATATTATATATATATATTGATGTAGTTTTCAAAACTATTAATCGAATAAGGTTTATTCGATAACTTTATATTATTAATGAATATTATTTCGAATATTCATTCGGGGGCTTATGACTCCTTTTATTTTATTTAATGAATATTATTTCGAATATTCATTCGGGGGCTTATGACTCCTTTTATTTATTTAATGAATATTATTTCGAATATTCATTCGGGGGCTTATGACTCCTTTTTTTTATTGAATATTATTCGAATATTCATTCGAGGGCTTATGACTCCTTTTATTTTATTTAATGAATATTATTTCGAATATTCATTCGAGGGCTTATGACTCAGTTTATTTTATTAACTGAATATTATTTGAATATTCATTCGGGGACTTATGACTCAGTTTATATTATTTAATGAATATTATTTGAATATCCATTTGAGGACCTATGACTCCGATTATTTACTGAAATATATTCTTTATTTATTAAAGAATAAGGTGTCGATAATCAAACTTATTTTTGATTATTCAAATAAAGATAGTACTTTCGTATAAGTATATATTTGGTTATTTAATACTCATTTCAAGTATAAGTTTTACAACTTCTACTTTAATTATTTGTATAAAGATTATTCTTTATTGGAATATTTTTTAAATAATAATATTAAGATATTTTCTAATATATTGGGACTGATTTACTTTATTAAATCAGCATTACTCCAAACACTCTTTAAAGTGTTTTCGAGTCTTTAAAATGATTTTTAAATGTTAGAGCGGATCCCAAACTCATTTTTTTATATATTTAAGATCTTCCTTTTAAAGGGGATTTAAATACTCGCTCAAACCAGAGGGATCCGGCTCTGTGGTGTATTTTATATTCACAACAAGGTTGCGGTTTTGGTAAATGAATTGATTACTTACCCAACGTTCGGGAAGTAAGTCCATCTATTTGAGTCGGCATAAGCAACATGGGCTCAGTGGGCGTCCATGAAAGTGTAAGTGGCTCAGTGGGAGTCCATCAAATGCGTAAGTGGCTAAGTGGCAGTCCAACATAAGGTCCTATTGCGACCAGGGTGATGACCAGTGGGGAATTCGTCCGTCTACTAGTAGAAAAGGTTACTTATTGGTATCTTTGCCTGATCAGCAAGAAATCAGGTTTATGCCAAGGTTTTCTCCTTTCCAAAATTCATTGGATATTGCAACTCTGTTTATAATTTTCATAACAGAGGTTTTCAAGGAGTGTTTGAAATGTATATATATAGGTATATATATATATATATCGGGACTTAATGAAGTATCTCGTAACTTCATTATTTATAATGGTATTTCAAGGATTGAATCTATTCAAGTCTTATCTTGTAGTCTCATCTAGGTGATGAACTTTTGAAACTGATTATAACTTGAACGGTGGTAGTTCAAGCAGTATTCGGATATAAGTATATTGGAGTATCTTGTAACTTCATCTTTTAAACTTATATCTAGTAAATGATTATCTTGTGCATGTCAAAGATTTTCGGAAAAATGTTGAAACAAGGTTAGATATAGGAGATCACCTTGCAACGATATTTTATACAGTTATAAACTGGAACTCTGTGTATATTATACATGTCAGAGGATTTCAAAGATTGTGAAAAGTATATATGTATATATATACTGAATATTTTGCGACTTGGTCGCGTTAAGATATCAACTTGGTTCATTTCTTCTTGACCAAGACTTTCATGAGTACTATGAGAATGCTCATATATTGTTAATTATTATACATATTATTTCGGTGGGCTTGTTGCTCACCCTTGCTTTCTTCTTTCATCACACAACATCAGATAGAAAAGATGAATAGGACCAAGCTCCCAATTCGCGAGCGGATAGGAAACGTTCCGCAGTTTCCTATAGGCGTTGATGTCGCTGTAGCTGAGGTAGGAACTACCAATGGGCTAGGCTTTCAACTTTTGATGTACCAGACTTATGTATCTCTATCAATTGTAATAATGGCAAAGAAATGTAAATTTATTCAGAAACCCTTTTAAGGTGTAATGGCATATAATTTTGGAATAAAATGACTCGTGTTATTTTTGAATATTCATCTCTGAGACTATAACTTGTGGTGTGTGTGTTTATTATGGGGTCACAGTACAGAGCAGTTGATTTTTATTAAGATTGGGTGTTATTAAGGGAAATGGAACTCGTGACAACCCGGATCCCCGACCCCGGATTTGGGGGTGTTACATACTGTCATGTATACCAGCCTCAAACCCTTATATTTCTTTCAAAGCACTATCACATGAATGTGATATACTTGCCTCTCCCATAGCAGGGTCATTGGCAATTGTACTCCCAACTTCAATTGTTAGAGCAATTTCAGCCAGGGTTTTGAGGGGAGTTGTTCCTGGGATAGGAACCTCCAATTGAATTGGAGAGGATTTAGATGGCTCCCCCTCAAGAGTACTACCCTCATACCTAACAACCTGTGAAGGCCGATTTGCACATGAAAGTGCATTTATAACATCCATGGGGTCTTCAGTAAAAACTGATGAATCCCCCATGGTTTTGATGGTGTCATCAAGGTCTACCTTAGCTAGTAGCCTCTCACCATCTGAATATAGTGTCTGGGTGGTGAGCAAGGTTGCTTGAACGAAGTCACTTGAGTTAGTTTGCACTTGAGAATTGGATTCAAGTGCTTTAGGTAGAGAATAAATTTGTGAGATTAGAAGTTATTGCTCAGTAATGAGTGTTGGCAGCTCCCCCTGAATGGATGAGGGAGCTTCAAAAGATGTGCTCTCACCGTGTGTGCCATCCTTATTTCTTCTACCATACACTTGGATTTGATCAAGGGCAGGCTGTGCAGACTCTATACAGGATGCATTTGGGTGAATGCTCTTTTCAATAGACACAACCTGTTGAGAGGATGTATCTAGAGTCTGTTTAATCCCTATATTTACAACTGCATCCTTTTGAGAGGATGCAGAGGTGGCTTGAGTGGCCAGCTTAGATTTCTTACTCTTCTTTGATCTTTTGACCAATGGTGACTCAGTCTCTGTTTGTTCCTCACCACTCTCATGCATAACTGTTAAGGTTACCCTCTTTCTCTTCTTTTTACTCACCACATCCTTTTGAGAAGATGAGGTGGTTGGTTTCCTAGCTACTACATGATTTGAAGAAATTGTTTTAGCTTGGGAAGGTCCCTGTGGGTGTTCTTGTGTTTGTACTTCCACAGGTTCAGGGACCATGGTTGTGTTAGTTTGTGCATTAAATCTCATCTCTGACATTGGGTAAGGGTAAGTTCTAAATCTCTTCATCATATATGGAGTGATTTTCAGACACACATTTACCTTGTTCTTTGTAGTAAGTGAGCCAAATATTATTTTGGACACTTACTTATAGTTTCCAATTTTAATGTTATTTATACCATTTAATAAGTTTATGTCTGTTACTCTATTATTTAAAGTAGACATAATGAATCTAGGAAATAATATTTCCTTACCTCTAGTAGATAGGGGCATTGTCAGCCTGGTTGCAAGTTATTCCAGGATCAATAGACCAACATTCAAGTGTCTGTTGTGGGCTATTGAGTACACCAGCTTTTGCACCACACTTGAAATGTTGTCATACCCTGTCTTCCTGCATGTGAAGGCCCTCACCATAGAATCAAAGACAAAGGACCACTCCTTCCTTAAATTGGTCATGTTCAAGCTTGACAAGTTGATTCTTCCACCATAATTTATGAATTCCATAAACTCAGTCAGGAGTTGGCACCTCCACCAGATTTGCAGTTGGCAGCCCCAAAGCTTTATTCACATCTTGTTCATTAAACTCTATTTGTTAGCCTCTAATTATGCAGGTTACCACCATAGAGAGAGAGTTATCATTCATATCTGTCCTCACTTCTGCTGTTGTCCAAAATTCATGCAGAACATCCAGATACAGAACAGGGTTAGCAGTCAAAGCTCCTGAAAGGTAATATTTAGACAAAAGTTTCAAAAACCCCCTGAAATTGTCAGGAGCTTGGTTAGCATCAGTAAAAGTGAGGTAATTTGTTCCTTTTTCTGGAATAGTATCTCTTATAATATTGAGTGCCATTGTTGATTGATGAGAGTGAATGAGTAAGATTTTTTTTTGAGAAAGGAGTAAAAATGAGAGAGAAATCGGTTTTGGATTGAAAAGCTAGGTCACTTGAGTTCTCGAAAATGTAAGTATGTATATGTATCGAGAAGTCTGGGTATTTATAGTAAAAGTTAATGACTTGTCGAGAAGTCAAAAATAGACGTTTGGCATATACTTATCAAGAAGTCATTTTGAAATGAGAGACATATCGATAAGTCATTTTATTTATTTTTGTAGAAAATAAATAAAGATTGACTTATTGAGATGTGAAATAAATACCCAGTTTGTCCAAAGTGGACTAAAAAGTTTCTAATTTTTATTTGAATAAATTCAAAATAAAATCATAATATTTCTGCCAAGAGTATTTTACCAAAATAATTTATTGGATTAAATTATTTCAGTTTTAAGTTATTGATAAGTCTAAAAATAATACTTTTTATCGCAGGTCACCTTGTCGAGAATTCACTCGAGAAGTAAGTAAATTGACTTGTTGAGAACTCATTCTAGAAGTCTTAAAATGACTTGTCGATAAGTCAATTAGACTTATCGAGAACTCGGTTCTCTATATACTCCTGATTAATTTAATTCTGACCTGTGTTAATTTTACATATTAAGAATGTAAATTAACAACTGAGCATTTTACTTAGAATTTGGAAAATTCCAAGTTGAATTTTTATTTTTGAAGAATAAATATGCGGAGATTTCTGAAATATTCATACTTCATATTTCAGTTAATTTCTAATAAAATCAAATTAATTTTGATTTACTGGAAATTAATCTGCTGCAATACATTAACTGAGTTATTTCCTTAGGATGAAGAATTTAGCATTCCAATATCACATATAAGTCTAGTGAAAGTAGCTTCATCCAAAGGTTTAGTAAAAATGTCAGCTAATTTTTTCTCTGTTGGAATAAAAATAAGCTCAATGGTACCATTTGCAGCATGTTCTCTAATAAAATGGTACCTTACATCATTGTGTTTTGTCCTAGAATGATTAACTGGATTAGCCACAATAGATGTAGCACTAGTATTGTCACACATAATAGGAATTTTGTGTAACACTAGGCCATAGTCCATTAGCTGATTTCTAATCCAAAGCACTTGAGCACAACAACTTGCAGCAGCTATGTATTCTGCTTTAGTTGTGGAAGTTGACACATATTGTTGTTTCTTGCTATGCCAGGATACAAGTCTTTGTCCAAGAAACTGACAGTTCTCAATTGTACTCTTTATGTTCACCCTGCATCCAGCAAAATCTGCATTTGTGTATCCAACAGCTTCAAAACCAGTTCCCTTAGGATACCATAATCCCAAGTTAGGAGTCACCTTCAAGTATCTGAAAATTCTTTTAACAGCCATCAAATGTGATTCTTTTGGATTGGCATGAAATCTCGCACAAAGACATGTTACAAACATTATGTCTGGTCTATTTGCAGTCATGTAAAGCAATGATCCAATCATTCCTCTATATCTTGAAATATCTACACTTTTTCCTTTTCTGTCTTCATCCAACTTTGTTGCTGTAGACATAAGTGTAGAAGCAGGTGAACAATCAACCATACCAAATTTCTTTAATAAATCCTTGACATACTTAGTTTGGCTGATGAAGATTCCATCATTTCTTTGACTAACTTGAAGTCCAAGAAAGAAACTTAATCCCCCCATCATGCTCATTTTATATTCACTCTGCATAAGCTTAGAAAATTTTTGGCACAACTTTTCATTTGTAGAGCCAAAGATAATGTCATCCACATAGATCTGGACTAAAATCATGTCATCACCATGGTTTTTATAGAAGAGAGTCTTGTCTATGGTACCTCTAGTAAAACCATGCTTAAGCAAGAATTCTGACAATGTATCATACCAGGCTCTAGGTGTCTGCTTTAATCCATATAGAGCCTTGAGTAACTTGTAAACAAAATTTGGAAATTTTGGATCTTCAAAGCCAGGTGGCTGTTGCACATACACTTCTTCTTCTAACTCACCATTTAGGAAGGCACTGTTAACATCCATTTGATACACTTTGAAATTTGAGTGTGTAGCAAATGCTAGAAAAATTCTTATTGCTTCAAGTCTTACAACTGGAGTAAAAGTTTCATCATAATCAATTCCTTCTTCCTATGAGTAGCCCTTTACAATCTGGCTTGCTTTGTTTCTGGTAACCACACCATTTTCATCCATATTGTTCCTGAACACCCACTTTGTTCCAATTACACTTCTATTCTTTGATGAGAGAACTAACTCACAAACTTTATTTCTTTCAAACTGATTAAGCTCCTCTTACATAGCAGATATCCAATTAGGGTCCATTAGAGCTTGTTCAGTTTTCTTGGGCTCAACTTGAGAGAGAAGGCTTGCATGTAGGAACTCATTAGCAGTTGTACTTCTAGTCCTTACACCAGCATTTGGATCACCAATTATTGTATTTGGGTAGTGACTTCTATCCCATTTTCTGGTTTGAGTTTGTTGACTGGTGCATTCATCATTTTCTCCATTATTGGTATGATTTGTAGATTCTTCTTCTCTTTCTCCCCCTGAGTTTGTACTGTCAAAATCAGGTGTTTGAGATGAGCTTCCATTTTCATGATTCTATTATCCTGTAGATTCTTCATTTATTATTTGTTGTGCATTGTCTTCACCTTCTTCATCAGAATCACTGTTGATGTTTAGATTTTCAAATACAAGGGCTTCAGCTTCATTTTTATCAAGACATTCCAAGCCTGGACATTTGTCATCATCAAAAGTCACATATGTGCTTTCCATGATTTTCTTTTGATCAACCACATAAACCTTGTAGGCAGTTCTCTCCAATGAATATCCCAAAATAATTGCTTGAAAAACTTTTGAGTCAAATTTTCCCACATATTCAGAGTTATCTTTTAGAATGTAACACTTGCTTCCAAACACATGAAGATGCTTTACTGTAGGCTTTCTTTTAGACATGATTGAGTAGGGTGATTTGCCATGCATTTTGTCTGCAATTTGGCTAACACTGAGAAGATTCACTTCAAGACCAGCTACCAGTGCTACATCATCAATGACAACATTTCCATAAACAATCTTGTCATATCCCATTGTGAATCCTTTGCTATTGTCTCCAAAGGTCACCACACATCCCGCTCTTGCAATCTACGCTCTATCGGTATCCAGACGAATGCTTGAACTCAAGGATTGAATGTGTACTAGCACAAACTCATTTCTTCTCGCTCTCTCCATCTTCTCCCTTGGTGGCTAGGGTTTTAGTAAAAGTCTTGCTTACAAAATCAGCCACACAAGAGATATTATATAGAGAGTATAATAAGAATTATAAATCTTAACTAATTAGGAGTTATTATTAATTCGAAATTCCTATTTGTATAATAATTAAGTCGCACTTAATTATTTAACAAATGAATTTTATAATTAATATTAGTAAATTCGAATATCAATATTTATCTAATTAATTAAGTCATACTCAATTAATATTATAAATAATTCGAATTACTTTAATATAATTTAAATCCAATTTAAATTAAATAATCCTTCAAGCATTCTTAGTGTGTGACCCTATAGGTTATTATTACGTTGGCAATGAATTTTAAATCTAATTTAAAATCGTAAACAATGAGCGGCATCTAGTAATACATCATTGTTATCCAAGTAATAATAATTGAATCGGTGATCGATTAAACCTTTCGTGAATAACGTACAATATAATATAATCCATTTAACCAAATATTATAGAATTGCATATCATATTCCAAGGATATTTTTTAATCTAAAATTTATATCGCAATAAATTAAGAATTAATAAATTATAAAGAGAAAAATTGATAGAACATAAACATTAATAATCCTAATGTCTTAAACTAAAATATCATAGTGTTGTCTCTAGGGCACAAACACTAACAATTACGATAGTCTATCTGAGCATCATGCTTAGATAACCAATCCATTCCTGAAATAACGTCAAACTCTCCTAACTTAAATGGTATCAGATCCACACAAAACTTATTACCAGAAATTTCAATCTCATAATTTACACAAACTTGATTAACAGATACACGTTCTTGATTGGCTAATTCTACAGTCATTATTTCAGTTAAACACTCCACCGGATAATTTAGCTTATTAACAAAATCCTGAGAAATAAACGATCGAGTTGCCCCCGAATCTATTAATACTTTGGCATAGGGGTGAGCAAACAAAAACCGAAAAATCGAAACCGGACAGAAAAACTGAAAAAACCGCACCGAAAAAACCAAAACCGAAGAAAACCGAAGAAAACCGTAACCAAACCGAACCGATAGAACGGTTTGGTAATGGTTATGGTTTTTCCCTTATAACCGAACCGAAAAACCGAACCATTTATATAATATAATAAAATATAAAAAAATAAAATATTAGATGATTATATACAGTGCATTATTGACTATATGCTAAGATAATGCATACAGAAACTAATGTTTTTTTCTTTTGCTTTTTTGCTGTAAACTAACCTCTGGCCCCTGAAGAAATTCTATGCAACATCTTCTTCATAAATAGCTTATATATTTTAGCAGAAAAAAATGAAAAGACCTACAATTCCATGGATGTGTGTTGTCAATATACAATCCAAACCCTATAGTTTTATGTTAACTGAAACTTTACCCCTGTAAATTTATATTAATTTTCTTTTATGTTATAATAATTTTAAGTTTTTTACAAAATTTGTACAAAATTTTTTAATTAATTAAAAACCGAAAAAACCGAAACTGATTCACGGTTAACTGAAGTGAAAAAAAACCGTTATGAACGGTTCAGTTACGGTTAATAGCTAGAAACCAAACCGAACCGACATGCACGGTTTGGTAACGGTTTCGGTAAAAACTGAGCCGAACCGAACCGTGCACACCCCTGCTTTGGCACATAAAGAATTCACATTAAGCATACCTGCCACGACATTCAACTTGTTACAAACTCCTCCATGTTTCTTCTCACATACCTGACAATCTGGAAAAGTTAACCTTAGCTAATTTGGCTGGTTCACATTGGCTGGACGGTTGCCTTGACCTCCTTCGCCTGCATTTTATTTCTTGAAATTAAAATTTCTCCCTGGCTGAAACTTGCCTTTCTTTTGGTTGAAATTTGGAAACTTCCCTGCTTGGGTCTGACCTTCAGTTCCTTCAAACTTTCTTTTCTTACTCTCCTTCTCCTTTTGTGATATTTCACTCTCCGTCTCTGCAATCATGGCCTTCTATACAACTCTTGCATAGGTATCCAATTCAAATATGGCTACCTTCCCTCTGATCCATGGCTTTAAACCTTGCTGAAATCTCTTAGCTTTCTTCCTATCCGTATCATCCACATATGATGGTACAAACCTTGACAATTCCTCAAACTTACTTTCATAATCAGCTACCGACATATTCCCTTGCATTAGTTCCAAGAACTTCAACTCCATTTGATCTTGAACAAACTGAGGAACATACTTCTCTAGAAACAATTCTCTGAATCTCTCCGAAGTAATAGCATCTATACCTTCCAATGTCTTCACAGTTTCCCACCAGTAGGTGGCTTCATTCTTCAAATAATAACTTGCAAACTCAACCTTCTGTTCCTCCTTTACCTTAACCAAAGCAAATGACTTCTCTATTTCCTTTAACCAAACACTTGCTTCAATTGGATCTAAAGAACCTTTGAATTCCGGTGGATTCACTGCTTGAAAAGTCTTAAAAGTTACCTGAGGGTTAGTTTGTCTTTGTTGTTGTTGGGTCAGGTTGAGGGTCTGTTGAGCCAAGATATGAAGAATCTGGGCTACTGTTGGGTCTATGGGACCTGGATTTGCATTCTGGTTGTTATTGTCTTGGTTTTTGTTGTTGGTTTCTTCATTCTGGTTGGTAGAACGGGTATTTCTTCTGGGAGGCATTTTCTGTATAGAATCAAACAACTTATTTTGCCTTCAAATCAAATCCTTTTTATGAAAAGTTTTTGTAAAACAAAAATATCTCTTTTTGAAAACATTTATAACAGTAGAACTAAGTAAATTGCATGCTTCTTTACAGAATTTAAACAGTTAAGGGGATAGGGTACATGGTATCACAAGAGTTATAACTGGTACAATAAATAAAGTAAAATAGAACAGGTGCAATAGCGTAAATGAGAATGCTGGAAAAGAAAAGGTACTGATATATATAGATCAAAGTTTTGGTATTACAAGCGTGAAAATGTTTCAAAAGTAAAAGCAAAAGGGTACAACAGGCCTACACACTACTCAGCAGATCTAGTCTATAAATACAAGCCAAAAGTCTACTGATAGACACTACACACTAATGTACATAATAAAACAACCACAACTCTAGCTCAGCATCTCTGACTCTGCATCTTTGTCTCTAGCTCATGGCAAATCTGGACCTCCAATCTCTTCAAGCTCCTCTAAAACCCACTTAGCCCACTCCACAAGAAAGTCAGGGGTAATATCCTCATGAGTATCCTCAGTTATCTTCACAGCAGCCGCTCTCCGAAACACCTGAATCCTCTCTCTGAGCCGCCTCTCTCCACTCCCAATATCCCTGGTACGTATAATATGTAGTAACTCCCGAATCTGTCCCTGTAGATGTCGATGCTCCATAAGACAAGCCTCAAACTGATGGTAAGGAACAGGGTGCGGAGAAAACTGAAAAGGTACACCCGTAACTGAATGCCCAGTAGAATCTGAACCAGCAGGTCGGGGGTTCTCGGATAGGTGGCCTCATACTAGGAGGTGGAATAGTCCGCAGTGGTACAACCTTTGTCACAACAAGAGGTAGTATAGCCAACACCGGTGGAATAACATGATGCGGATCAGCTGACGGTCCTCCTACTGAAGGCTCTAAATGATCAGATGGTACCGGAATGATAGAATCTGCCATCTCTGCTATCTGAGATCATATCGCAAGAATAAGAATCTCGAATCACCTCACGAATCATACTAATACCTATTATTCAATCGCACTCAACCTCTCGACGTTCTATCTTTCTATTCTTACTTCTAATTCTAACCCTCTACTCATTCCCGACAATCTGGGCTTGTGTCAGTGACTTATAACCTGTAGCTCTAATACCAAACCTGTGGCGCCCTCCAAACCCGGGTCAGAAGTTTGGGGTCCACAACAACCACACACACAATATATATATATATACCTGCTTATAACAATAATAAAGATAATAATAATAATATGCAGTGACCCTACTTACCAACATACACGGATCGCAACAGGTTTAAGTTTGCACACAAGCCACACACACACACACACTTATATTACAAACGCCCAAATCCCAACTATTCAAACCTACAACTGAATATTAAGCGTTCTTACAAACTCCCAAATATAACTATTATAAAAGTCTTCAGCTAGCTTAATCTGCTTAACCTGCAATCCTAGCTCGTGCACTTGGTTGGGGATCCTCGTTACGAACAGATTCCTTCTTAACTGGAAAAGAACATAAACAGAATCGCACAAATGAGCCAACTAGCTCAGTAAGTCATATTGACAATACTGAGATTAAACAATGATCAAGTGAAATGATTTAAGGTATCAAATGTATGGCTAAGCAATGATTTAGAATTGGATATTAACTTTTCATTTTAAAAACCAAGGTTAGGCTGCTGATTAGTCACGCACTAACCCCGAGCAAGGCACACAGCTCTGCTATAATTAATGGATCCAAGGCATACATTGGCCTAATATGACCATCAATCTGGTCTGACCACGAATCTGGTCCGACCACGAATCTGGTGCCCATTTAATAAAATAATCCAATTCTATAATAATAACAGGATAAAATAATGTAAAGTAATAAACAGAATTATAAACAACATGAAGTGCCAAGTATAAGATGGTTCTCAATCTTCACAAAGGAACAACATGGTAAATAAAAAGATTGACTATCAAATAGTATAAAGGTTTGAGTGTTTAACAATCTCGGTTCGGTGATTAGTATTTAGTTTGTATGTATTTGTGAAGTAGTATCGTATATCTGTGGTTCGTGTTTGGGTGTTCAACAATCAATGGTTCAGAAAGAATAAGACTTATGGCTCAAAGATCAATAACTGGAATCAAGGTTTAGGGTTCAATACTTCAAAGCACTTGCAATATAAAACAAAACTATCAATCATTCACAACATATCTTGAGAAGGTTCAGAACACATGATGTTAGTCCCTTAACAATATAGCAAGAATTACAGAAGGGGGTTGAATGGAATTCTTGAACCTTTTTCTTGAAATAAAAATGTTCAACTCGAATATAGATATAAGTGTTTTGATAGCACAATACGGAATAGAAACTTAATTGAATCAAAACATAAGTAATTAAAAATAAGAGTCTTTAAAAACTTTCTGGTGGATTTAAACAATTCCACCAGAGATATATATTATATATCGAGAGGACTCTGTGTGCAAGAATGCTTACAGCTGCTTACAAATCGAACTACTGAGAATACAGGGAAATGCTAAGAATTCTGCTTACAAAGATTTCTCTATTTTGTATCTCAGCTATCTTCTTTTATTTGCTACGTTCTTGGTTTATATATTACCAAGATTACAAAGTCAAAAAGACTAAATAAATATAAAAACTATCCGTCTTAAGCTTTGCTACTTTTCATTCCTAATTACCCAGTTAATGGGCTTCCACAATAGATTTGTATACATTTCGACGGTTGTGCTCAGTTTTCACTGTTCAACTGCTGTTTGAATTCTTTATATGATCATCCGTTGGACTTTATGAATATCCGTTGGATATATGATCATCCGTCAACTTTCTGAATCATCCGTTGATGGCTTCATTGATCATCCTTCGACTGCTATATTAAACATCCGTTAATAGTCATTTGATCATCCGTCGATGGCTTTGTTAATCATCCGTCGGTAGCTATTTTGGCACTTGACTTCATTTCACTTATGCAGAATTACAAGACATCATTTATATACAATTAATCAACCTATTCTGTATATCTAGTTAAAGTCAACATGACTTATAGGCTACTACACAATCTATACAAAGATGTATACATAACTGTGCTACAGACTCAATATTACATAAGCTACTCATTTGATGGATAATAAGTTAACATCCGTCGGGACTATAATGAGTTATCCGTCGGGACTATAATTCTTATCCATCGAGTGCTACATTATTTCACTAAGTAAAATATACTTAGATGTTTTGTTTATAAAATCATCAAGTACACAACATATGCACAACAATCTCCCCCAATTTATGTTTACTGGAATTATAGCCATAAATTAAGAGATACTTGATGATAACAAAACATCCAAAACATACAGCTTTAAAGATAAGCAGATAATACTGAAAGTGTTTCAATTAATCAAAATGTACAAAGTTTGGCTCACAGTCATTTCAAGATGCTCCTCTAGCCTGAGCAGATTTTTCTAGTTTCTTGAAGGTCTGGATCTTCTTCCAAGCTTCCTGTTGTTTTCATCAATCTGATTTTGGAGCTGCATGTGGAATTCCTATTCATCAGATTCTGAGAGATCTAGCTTCTCTTGCATTTCCAAGAGAGACTCATTGCTAGAGATACTCAATTGGTCTTCTAACCTGAAGAATCTTCTCACACCTTTGTCATCTATGAACTCCATCAGCCAGTAGGGCCTTAGATGCACTCTTCTCCCTGTGTATGGGATGATTAGAGTCATTGGGAGTGCATCTTTAGCTCTAATACTCCTTAGTTCTTCAATCTTCTTCAATACTAGTCTTCTTGTAGTTACATTGAACCCAAATTTCTTCTTGAAGGATGAATAAACTTTAATTAGTACAACTTGGCTTTCTTGAAGAATCCTGTGAAGTGGCCACACAATCTCCTTTCCTCCTTTATACTTGAACACTAACCTTTCAGGTAGGTTTCTGTATGCATCAATTCCCCTCACTTCATCTAGTTCATCCATATAGAGGTTTAGATCAGAAAATTCCTTGATGTCACACAAGTACAAGTAGTCTCCCCTGTTAACTTTGGGTTGAACTTTAACCACTGATTTGGATTTGAGAGGTGACAGCTTCACTTTCTTGAGTGCCCTTGACTTTGTCCTTTTTGGCTTGCTAAGGATTGGTAAACTGAAGTCAGGAATTGGTATTTTATCCCACTCTATTGGCTCATCCTTAGGCACAATAGGTTCACCATGAATATTCCTGTAGGGATCCACCACCCTTATATCTTCAAATACCACAGAGGGCTTTGATGCTTGAGTTGTAACTGGTGTGGGTACCTTAGGAAATTGATCTTCCAATCCTTTGTCAACATTATCCAGTTTCCTTTTTGTTCTTCTAGACAATTCTTTCTTTCTTGGAGATTTCTTCTGTTCTTCAATTTTCTTCTTTGATTCAGCAGCTTCAGATGGTTGAGAGGGAATTTGTTGAGATGAATTCACAGCCTGTAGTTTGGCCAAGATAGCAATCTGCTCTTTCTTTTGTTTAGTCTTCTTTGCATCTAGAGCAGCTTGCTTCTTTTCCTTCTTTAATCTGGCTTTTTCTTCTCTCTTTGATTGAGCAAATTGTGGATGTCCATCTACCACACAAATTTCCTTTCCATTTCTGAATATCTTAGCAATTCTCCTTTTTGAAGCTGAATCAGCTGGATCTTTATAGAAGACAATTGATCTTGACAGAAGCTTCTTCTCATCAGGCTTGGGTGTCTCATACACAGTGTTCAAGGGGTTCTTTAAAGATGATTTTGGATAGTTTGCCCTTGGTTTAAGAATTATTTCAGCCTTTGTAGACTTGATGCATGAAGATTGTCCTCTTTCCAGATAATTCATGCTCATCTCATTCACACTGATTTGCTTGAGTTGAGAGTGATGGATGGCTGACTTAACTGGCTCCTTAACAAGTTCAAACTTTTTATGTATCTCCTCATCAATCTTATCCCAGTTGATCAAACTCAACTTTCCTTTCTCAGCAACTTTCAAATTTGCTGCTGCTGCTTTAATTAGATCTATACCATCTGCAACTGGTGGCTTGGAGACAGTAATTGAAGGTACAATTACTTTGCTGATTTGAACTTGAAGTTTCTCCCCCTCACTTGGTTCTCTCTCCCCCTTTTTGTTATCATCAAGTTGAGGAGTTAGGCCTTGTGCTTTAGCCAGTTGCATGAGAAGATTTGTCTGAGACTGTTGATTTTGAAGAAGGGTAGCCACTGAATTCTCAATAATTTGAACTCTATCTTCCAGCTTGGCCAGCTTCTTTTCAGAATCTAATTCTCTCTTCAGTCTCAGTAATAGATCCTGCATAGTACCATATGGCATGATTGAATCCAGCTTATCAGAATTGTAGGTCTTCAAGTCAGCTATATCCTTTTTGAGTTCATCCACACTCAGATTCTGTCTTAATTGATGGATCTTCATGAGATGTAGAGAGTCTAGGTGAGCTTGAAGAATAGCCTTGGTACCAGCATTTGAAGTTTCCTGAAGGGCCTTTTGAATAGGCATAACCTGCTTAACCAAAGATACACCAAATTGTCCTGGTGTAGATTCCTTTGTCCATGCCCATTCTGGTAAATTTGGAACATAACTTGGGC
This sequence comes from Apium graveolens, assembly GCF_009905375.1. Lineage (NCBI taxonomy): Eukaryota > Viridiplantae > Streptophyta > Magnoliopsida > Apiales > Apiaceae > Apium > Apium graveolens. Next base: position 225,510,116 of record NC_133652.1, read on the forward strand.
TTTCATCTCCCCCTAAGTTCATGCTTCCATCCAAAGAACCAGAGTCATCATCATTAGAATTTACTTCAAATTCTTCAGATGGCTCACCAGCTTGAGAAGGCATCCTATTGACAGCAGCTTTATCTCTTTGAAGAGATTATGAAGTGTGTACTAAGTTTAAAGTCTGTTCTGCCTCCACATTACCCTGAGCAGCCAACAGTTGATAGGCTGGCACAGGGTGAGTAAAAGTGTCAGCATCCAAGGAAATGTTATCAATTACAGCTTTGTAATGTTGCTGAAATTGTCTTTCCTTTTCAGCATCATCCACAATCATTGACTCACTAGCAATGGCTGGATCCACCCTTATAGCTTATGTACCTGCTTTTCTCTCATAATCTCTCTTTTGTTGCATCAGGGTCTCACCCTGGCTCCCCACCCTCACACCCTCACCTTCACCTACTAAGGTGGGACTCCTCTCACTCACTTTTGCCAATCCTGAAAAAATGGATTGCTGATTTTCACTCTTTTCCTCTCCTTTTTCCTGGGAGCAACCCAGCCTCTCACTCAATACACTCTCCTCTCTCAGTCCTAAGAGTGACTGTACAACCACTAAATCTTCTGCACTTGAAATAATTGAGGTTTGAAGTTGTGCAGAGATACTCGACAGATAAGTGATATCCGTCGAGTGAGTGGTAATGCTATCCGACGGATAACTGCTGTTAAGCTTATCCGTCGGGATACAATCACTACTCGACGGATGAGCAATATCCATCGAGAGAGTAGAAATGAATGAGGTGGGAAGAGAAACTATTGTTGACTCTGTGTTGATTGAAGATATTTGGGGCACATATGTCACAATAGAATCTGAAAGAATTGGCAAGTGAGCCAACAAATCATCTAAAAGATGATGCTCACTTGCACTAGATTTTGGCTTCCCCAACAGAGTTAAAGAAGGGGAATCAGGAATTAAAGTGTTTATCAAATCCACTTCCAGAGAGTTTGTTGGTGAGTATGGTGTTTCAGATGCTTCTATTATTAGAGATTTTGTCTGTGACTCCACATTTATTGGAGCTACATCAAACTGAATTTGAGAGAGTGCAGGGACTGTGTCTTTAGCACCAGTTTGCACTGTGTGTGTGCCCTATGCATCCCCAAAGGTCATAGATTTCTTATTTCTTGTGTAAGTTTGGGGTGAGATTGTGTCCCTAACCCTTTTGGCCAGTGCTCTTGGCTGAGAGCTTTGTTAAATAACTGCATCCTTTTGGGAGGATGTAGCTAGAAGTGAGCTTTTATCCTTTTTAAGCACTGCAATTTGTTGGGAAACTGCAGTGTGGCTAGGCTGGGATTCACTCAACTCTCCATCCTTATTCTTGGGGTTTCTTTGATGTTCACCCCTTCCCTCACCTGACTTTCCCTCCTTCACACTCCCCTCTTTTGGTTTTGTGGATTTTACAACTGGTATCTTTTGAGAGATACCAGAGGGGGTTTTCTTTGATTTAGATTTGGAAATTGTAGAGGGTTTGGAGGCTTTGGTAGGCAACTATTTGGTCATTGGCACAGTTGCCATAGCTATTCCTGAAGTCAAAGAAATAATGGAGGTTGGAATAGTTGTAGGGATGGATGAACTTACCTCCACTTACCTGAGGTGCCTGCATTACAGGAAAGTAGAACATTGGCACATCCCTGTGATGGTTGGCCCTGTTCAGATCTGCAATTATCCTCCTCTCTTGAACCCAACAATCAAGTTTGTTGTTAGGGTTCTCAAGAACTATTTCTTCACAGAGGTGGTTAGCCAATAACATAAAAAATCTGGCATAATAAACATTCTTCCCTCTTTTATTTAGCTCTCCTAATTTGTATCCTAACTCAAACATGATAAGGTCACTGAAGTTGTAAAATTTATCTGTAACTAGCATGTATAGCATGTTAAGCATGGAAATATTCACTGAATCAAAATTACTGATTTTTCCAGAGAAGACCTTAGTAACTACATCACACATGAAACTCCATTCCTTCCTAAGACCCATTCTCCTAATATCACTCATTTTAGAAGTGGAAAGTGCATATGAATGGAATTAAGCATATTGATAATATCAGTGTCAGTGTGTGGTGAAGTCACATTGTTATCAGGTATTTTGAAACATGCTTTTATCACATCACTATTGGTACAAAATTCTTTACCTTTGATAGTTACAGTGATGGTCTTGTCAGTAGAGTTGTATATAGCAGTGGTCCACATCTCTTCAACCACTTCACAGAAGATTGTGGGTGATTCCAGCATGGCGTAATTGAGCTTGCAATTCTTCACGAAGTCCATCATCTTGTGGTAGTCCTCTGATTGCTGAATACCCTTATTGACCAATGCAGTAAAATTGTTCTTCTCATAAATGAACCCAGTTTGAGACATAATCTTTACTACAGGTGCCATTGTTAGAGAATGAAAGCTTGAAGAGAAGGAAGGTAATTACTTGAGAGAGAATGGAATTAGAGCAGTTGAATTTGAGAATGATAAAAGAGAACAATTGCAATAAAATAAGCTTTTATACTATCTCAAAAATAACTGATAAAAATAATAAAGTAAAGTAAATTAACCAATAGAAATCGCCTAAAATAGCCGTTTAAAATTAAACTGTAAAAATTCCACCCATTATCCGTCATGTAATGCTTACAAACTGTAAGTATACTCGATGGATAATGTTCAGGGAATTAACGGCTGAGATTTAGACAATTCGACAGATGAGGATAAACTGATATCCGTCGAGACATAAAGTATTCCAGAAAAATAATTGACTTTTATTAGCAAGTAGTATATCGACGGATGACTAAACTCGATGGATAAGGGTCATCCGTTGAGATGCAAATTTTGACTTAGCCAAAATTTCATCCAAGATTTAAAGATCAATTGAATTTCTGGCTGCATTACAACTTGCAACATAACTCAGATAAATTTAAGAGTAATTAAGCATACCTAACTCACTTACCAACCTTGAAAAGGTGGATTCATCCATTGGCTTGGTAAAGATATCTGCAAGATGCTTCTCTCTTGGAACAAAATGTAATTCCACAGTACCATTCATTACATGTTCCCTTATGAAATGGTACTTGATGTCTATGTGCTTTGTCCTTGAATGTTGCACTGGATTTTCAGTGATGGCAATTGCACTTGTGTTATCACAGAAAATAGGAATCCTTTCAACTTGCAAACCATAGTCTAGCAATTGATTTTTCATCCATAAAATCTGTGCACAGCAACTGCTAGCAGCAATATATTCAGCTTCAGCTGTAGAAGTAGAAACTGAATTTTGCTTTTTACTGAACCAGGACACAAGCTTGTTTCCTAGAAATTGACAGGTTCCTATTGTGCTCTTTCTATCAATTCTACAACCTGCATAATCTGCATCTGAATAACCAGTTAGATCAAAGCCAGAATCTCTAGGGTACCAAATGCCAAATTTTGGTGTTCCCTTCAGATATCTGAAAATTCTTTTAATAGCTATCAAGTGAGATTCTCTAGGATCAGCCTGAAATCTAGCACATAAACATGTAGCAAATATTATATCTAGCCTACTAGCTGTTAAGTACAGAAGTGAGCCAACCATGCCTCTATAACTTGAAATATCCACAGACTTTTCAGTCGTGTTTAGTTCAAGCTTAGTTGCAGTGGCCATGAGAGTTTTTACAGATGTGCAATCCATTAGATCAAACTTCTTTAAAAGATCAAAAATATATTTAGTTTGACTAATGAATATTCCATCACTAACTTGCTTAACTTGCAAACCAAGAAAGTAAGTTAGTTCTCCCATCATACTCATTTTATACTTACTTTGCATCAATTTGGCAAACTTTTTGCAAAGTTTCTCATCTGTAGAGCCAAAAATAATATCATCTACATAAATTTGAATAAGTATACTAGAGCCATTAACATTTCTGAAAAATAAAGTTTTATCTACAGTACCTCTTGTGAAATGATTTTCCAAAAGGAACTTTCATAAAGTGTCATACCAGGCTCTAGGTGCTTGCTTCAGTCCATAAAGTGCTTTCAGAAGATAATAGACATATTCTGGAAAATTTGGATCTTCAAAACCAGGAGGTTGACTAACATACACTTCTTCCTCCAAATCTCCATTTAGAAAGGCACTTTTGACATCCATTTGATAGACCTTGAAATTGGCATGGGCTGCATAGGCTAAGAAGATTCTGATGGCTTCAAGTCTTGCAATAGGAGCAAAAGTTTTATCAAAATCTATTCCTTCTTGCTGACAATAACCCTTAGCAACCAATGTAGCTTTATTCCTGATTACTATGCCATTTTCATCCATCTTGTTTCTGAATACCCACTTGGTGTCTATTTGATTCTTTCCTTTAGGCTTGGGTACCAGCTTCCATATATTATTCCTTTCAAATTGGTTTAGCTCCTCCTGCATAGCTAAGATCCAATCAGGATCCAACAAAGCTTCTTCTACCTTCTTTGGTTCTTCCTTTGATAGAAAGCTGCTGTATAGACATTCTTCCTGAGTTGCTCTTCTTGTTTGAACTCTAGAAGAAACATCACCAATGATAAGCTCAAAGGGGTGATCTTTTTTCCATTTTCTTTGCTGAGGTAGATTAGCTCTAGATGAAGAGACCTCATGATTGTCTTGATGTGTGATTGAGTTTTGATTGCTAGAAACCCCCCCTGAGTTTGTGGATCTTTAATTTGAGAAAGGAGAATTTTCTGTAGGTGATCTGTCTTGACCTCCTGCTCCTTTTGATAACCTGACGGATGGTGAATTTTGAGTACCGACGGATGAGGCAGGTTGTCTTCCGACGGATAACACAGATTTCCTTCCGACGGATGAAGCATTATGCAACTCGACGGATGTTGAGTTTTATGCTTCATTGGTGGTAGATTTGTCTGCATTATCCTTAGACACTGTTTCTTGATCACTCTCATCATCACTGTCATCACTAACCATCTCCACATTGTCGAATTTGAGGCTCTCATGGTAATCTCCATCTTCCAGTCCTTCAATCTTTTTATCATCAAACACAACATGTATAGATTCCATAACAATGTTGGTTCTTAGATTATAGACTCATATGCTTTACCAACAACATATCCAACAAAAATTCCTTCATCTGCTTTAGCATCAAACTTCCTATTTTGATCAGTTTGATTTCTCAGGATATAGCATTTGCAGCCAAAGACATGAAGAAAGTTTAGAGTTGGCTTCTTGTTCTTAAACAATTGATAGGGAGTCATGCATCTTGCTTGATTAATCAGAGAAATGTTCTGAGCATGCAGTATTTACAGCTTCGGCCCAGAAATATGTTGGTAGTTTAGATTCTTCAAGCATTGTCCTTGCAACTTCAAAAAGTGATATGTTCTTCCTTTCCACTACTCCATTCTGTTGTGGAGTCCTTGCTGCTGAAAACTCATGCAGTATCCCATTTTCTTCACAAAATGCTCTCATGACAGAATTCTTAAACTCTATTCCATTGTCACTCCTGATTCTTCTAACTTTGAAATCAGGATGATTGTGACTTGCCTTATGTGATTGATGATGATTTCACTAGCCTCATCTTTAGACTTTAGAAAATATGTCCAAGAGAACTTTGAGAAATCATCTACAATTACTAGGCAAAATCTTTTCCTAGAGATGGACAATACATTGACTGGTCCAAACAAATCCATGTGAAGCAGTTGTAAAGGCTCTTCAATTGCCGAATCAAGTTTCTTCCTGAATGATGCTTTGATCTGCTTCCCTTTTTGGCAGGCATCACACAGTCCATCCTTTGAAAACTCCACTAGAGGAATACCTCTTACCAGTTCTTTCTTTACCAGCTCATTCATGGTCTTCAAGTTTAAATGAGATAGCTTCTTGTGCCATAGCCAACTTTCATCCTGACTTGCTTTACTGAGAAGACAAGTTACAGATTCTGCTTTAGTTGAGTTAAAATCAGCTAGGTACACATTTCCTCCTCTCACACCAGTGAGAACCACTTTGTTGCTTTAATTATTAGTCACAACACAGGCTTCTTTGTTGAAGGATACTGAATTTCCTTTGTCACAAAGCTGGCTGATACTCAACAGATTGTGTTTGAGACCATCCACTAAGGCAACCTCCTCAATGATGACATTGTCTTTTGAAATCAAGCCATATCCCACAGTATAACCCTAGTTGTCATCTCCAAAAGTAATACTTGGGCCAGCTCTCTCCTTAAACTCTGTGAGCAAGGTAGAATCACCAGTCATGTGTCTTGAACAACCACTGTCCAAGTACCAAAGATTCCTTCTGTTTCCCTGCACACATCAAAATCAAATCAAATTGATTTTGGTACCCAAGTTTCATTGGGTCCTGCCTTGTTAGCTTTCTTCTTCTGTTTCTTAGGTCTTAACTCATTTGACTTAAGAATTTCAGATTCTTCCTTAGTCATTTGGGTTGGGCCTTTGAAACTGTTTAATGCAACAGAATTATCATGCATATTATGGCTAACAGGAAATGGCATGCTTGGTGTAAACATGTTATTCAAGTAAGGCATGCTAAATGGCATTTGAGGCATACTGTATGCAGCATAATATGGATTAGGTGCAAATGGCATATTAGCAAAGTGTACATTCATGTTCTGTGTAGGCATATCATTAACAGGCATGGGAGGCATTGCATTCATGTTAGGAAATTGAGACTGAACAGACATGGGAGTAGGCATGGCAGATTTGCAATTAACAAACAAATGGTTTACACTACCACACTTGGCACAGATTTTTCTAAGAGCATATTTATCAGGTGTGTAGTTATTGTATTTGTTAATCCTTACTTTACCATTCCTGTTGTTTTTCCTTTTAGTCTCTGTTTTTATCTCAATTTTCTCAAGTCTGTCACTTAACTGTTTGACAGTCATGTGACCAACATTAGCCCTTTTTCCTTTCTTAACTTGACTTGACTCTCCTGAAACAAAGTTCTTGGAAACAGACCCATACTTCTCATTTAGCTTGATTAGTTTGGCTTTGCTAATGGGCTTGCTCACAGCCGACAGATGAGGATTTTCATCTTTCGACGGATAACACTTTTTGTTATCCGACGGATAGTCCTCATCATCCGTCGAGTCTACATCTGTCAGCAAACCATCTACCAAATTAGGTTCTAGTTTCTCTTTGCTCTTTTTCCAGGCTTCATCACAAAAAGACTCAATTCCTTGAACTTTGGTGATTTGAGTATGGACATCCCTGAATGTTTTCCATGCTTTAATCACCTCTTGTTCATGCTCGAGCTGCTTCTTTAAAATCTCTTCCTTTTTCAAGGACTCAGTTAATTCCTCCTTGGCAATCTTACACTCAATCCTTAGTTTCTCAAAATCAACAAACTGAGACTCAAGCACATTATTCCTCTCACTTAAAAATAAGTTTTTTTCTTTGATTTTAGCATTTTCTTTAGTGAGCGACTTAAGTGTAACACACAAATGATATAATTCTGTAGACATGTCATTTATGGCATCATTACACTCAGCTTTAGATAAATGTGCAAGGTTTGTAGTAATTACCTGATTGCTTGAGAAACTTGTCTCTGTTTTATCAGACTTGGCCATTAGGGCTAGATTGACATAGCTGACATCTTCATCTTCACCCAAACCATATGCTGCCCAGTCATTCTCTTGTGTAATAAAAGCCCTTTCCTTTTGTTTGAGTAGATCAAGTATTTTTGCTTATAATCCACAGACTCAAACCTTTTCTTACTGGAATCTGACTTTCTACACTCATTTGCAAAATGCCCTGCCAAGCCACATTTGAAACATTTGAATTTTGACTAATCCACCATGTTTCTATTTGGCTTGGCTGCTCCAAAGTTCTTTTAAAATTGAGCTTGGCAAATCTCCTGGAAAGAAATGCTAGGTGCTCATCAATGTCCTCCATATCATCTTGACTCAATGAATCTTCACTTTCTACTGCAAGCCCCTTACCCTTGCTTTCACAGACCTTAGAATTTGACTCAACAGCTTCCATCTTCACTTCCTTCTCCTTTCCAAATCAGCAACTAGTGCAATGGATCCTCCTTTCTTCTTTCCTCTCTCCATCCTTTCATCCTGCTCTATCTCAAGCTCATAGGTCTTCAGGATGCCATACAGTCTCTCCAAAGTAAACTCTTTATAATCTTGTGAGTTTCTTAATGAGACTGTCATTGGTTTCCATTCCTTTGGAAGAGATCTAAGGAATTTCAGATTAGAGTCTTTAGTCTGATAGACTCTTCCATGCAACTTAAGAGCATTCAATAGTTTTTGGAATCTACTAAAAATGTCAGTGAGTGACTCAGTTTCCTCATTGTGAAAATGCTCATATTGCTGAATCAAGAGCTGCATTTTATTTTCTCTAACTTTCTCGGTGCCATCACAGATTATCTGTATAGTATCCCAGACTTCCTTGGCAGTTTTGCAGTTAATAATGTTGTCAACATGTCTGCATCAACTCCATTGAACAGAATGTTCATGGCCTTTTTATCCTTCCTGACTTGTTCAATGTCAGGATCAGACCATTCGTGCCTTGGCTTGGGAACTGGTGGCTCATTTCCTGTTTAGCTCTCATTGGAACATGATGACCTCTTTCTATGCAGTCCACATAGGCCTCATCTTGAGAAAGCATATGAAGATGCATCTTTACCTTCCAATTATGGTAATTATCTTTATCTAGAAAAGGAATCTTGACTCCAACGTCTTTCTTGTTCATCTTGCTGAATTGTTTTGATCTTTAAACTCTTTGTAGATTAAGAGCTTGCTCTGATACCAATTGTTAGTCCCTTAACAATATAGCAAGAATTACAGAAGGGGGGTTGAATGGAATTCTTGAACCTTTTTCTTGAAAAAAAAATGTTCAACTCGAATATAGATATAAGTGTTTTGATTAGCACAATGCGGAATAGAAACTTAATTGAATCAAAACATAAGTAATTAAAAACAATAGTCCTTAAAAACTTTCTGGTGGATTTAAACAATTCCGCCAGAGATATATATATTATATATCGAGAGGTCTCTGTGTGCAAGAATGCTCACAGCTGCTTACAAATCGAACTACTGAGAATACAGGGAAATGCTAAGGATTTGCTTACAAAGATTTCTCCTTTTTTGTATTTCAGTTATCTTCTTTTATTTGCTACATTCTTGGTTTATATATTACCAAGATTACAAAGTCAAAAAGACTAAATAAATATAAAAACTATCAGTCTTAAGCTTTGCTACTTTTCATCCTCTATTACCCAGTTAATGGGCTTCCACAGTAGATGTGTATACATCTCGACGGCTGTGCTCAGTATTCACTATTCAACTGTGTTTTGAATTCTTTATATGATCATCCGTTGGACTTTATGAATATCCGTTGGATATATGATCATCCGTCGACTTTCCTGAACATCCGTTGATGGCTTTATTGATCATCCATCGACTGCTATATTAGGCATCCGTTGATAGTCATTTGATCATCCGTCTATGGCTTTGTTAATCATCCGTCAGTAGCTATTTTGGCACTTGACTTCATTTCACATATGCAGAATTACAAGACGTCATTTATATATAATTAATCAACCTATTCTGCATATCTAGTTAAAGTCAACATGACTTATAGGCTACTACAGAATCTATACAAAGATGTATACAGAACTGTGCTACAGACTTATTATTACATAAGCTACTCACTCGATGGATAATAAGTTAACATCCGTCGGGACTATAATGAGTTATCCGTCGGGACTATAATTCTTATCCGTCGAGTGCTACATTATTTCACTAAGTAAAATCTACTTAGATGTTTTGTTTATGAAATCATCAAGTACACAACTTATGCACAACATGTATAAGGGAAAAAGATCAAAAGCTGTTCAAAGAATTGGGTCTAAATCGGGTTGTCGGGTCGAATAAGAACACCAGAATGTTCAGAATTCTGGTATTCATAATTCTGCTCTCCAAACCCGGGTCAGAAGTTTGGGGTCCACAACACACACACACACACCATATATAAACATGTTTATAAATATAATAATATATAGATATGTACTTACCCTACTTACCAAAATCCACGGACCGAAACAGTTTAAAGTATGCCCACAAGCCACAACCATATTTATATTACAAACGTTCCAAATCCCAGTTTATTTATCTTACAACGAAAGTAAACTTTATTTCAACTATCAACATAAACTAGTACAAACATCATCTGCTAGCTTATCCTATTTCAACCTGAAAACCTAGCTCGCGCACTTATCTAGGGATCCTCGCTACCACCAGTTTCATTTTTCATTGGAAAAGAATATAAACATATTTGCAAGAGTGAGCTAACTAGCTCAACAAGTCATAATGACAACACTAAGATTAAACAATGACCAATTAAAATGATAAACGGAATCAAGTTTTCCTGATAAGCGATGATTAGAATTAGATATTCACTTTTATTTTAAAAACCAAGGTTAGGCTGCTGATCAGTCACGCAATAACCCCGAGCAAGGCTCCCAACTTTTCTATATATACTGGATCCAAAGCACACATTGGCCTATTATGACCACGAATCTGGTCCGACCACGAATCTGTTCCATATTTAAAAGTAATCCAATTCTAGAATAACAATATGATAACCAATGTAAATCAATAACCTGAATCATAAACAATTCTAAAAGGCACACAACTCTGATTTTTATAATGGATCCAAGGCACACATTGGCCTAATATGACCACGAATCTGGTATGACCATGAGTCTGGTCCACATTTATAAAACCATCCAATTCTAAAACAATTCAATGTGATAAATATTATAATTCAATAAAACAAAATTATAAGTAACATTGATAAAGCATTTATCTCGGAGCATAAAACAATTTCATAGGTATCCCAAAGGTATATCAAGGTATGTACAAAGAATCGTTTCAAGCCTGTAGAAGAATCTGATATTAGATGAACGATGGTTCCATGGTTATACATGGTGTAGATCTTTGGTGTTACAAGGTATTGTAGAATATATGAGTTTCTGTATGTTTGAGCAATTCTGTTCCAGGGTTTGGTATATGGTGTATATGTATTTGTGTGGTAGTATCGTATTTGTGTTTTTTAGAATCTGGGTATTTGACAATTAATGGTTCACAATGAATAAGGCTTACAACTCAAAGATCAAGTGAGGTGATCATGATTCAAGGTTAGATAATTTAAAGCATTAGCAATTTAAAATAATATTGTTCAGAGTATTTACAATATATCTCAAGAAGGTTCAAGAAGTACTTGCCTTATCACAAATAATTCCAACTTCACTTGTACTTGTCTAATGATTCTATTCAACAACCTCTTGTCTACTTTTTCTATGCATCGCTTCTATTCACTAATCACTAGCTTCATTTTCTACGCATCGGTTCTATTTTCTGATCACCTTCTTTCTTTTTCTACGCCTCATATACTCTTCCAGGAACCATAAATATCTATCAATACTCAATCTCATATTATTATAATCGTCATATAGACGTCATAAGCTTTTATCTACCCTTCGTTTCGCCCAAATCTGATTTACGGATTAAAAGTTATGACGAAAATAGTCAAACGATAAACACATAGACATATAACACATTTATCAGATAGCACATTACACATAGCACGCAAGGTATTCGATAAAAATAACTTTTCAAAGAAGGTTCGGGGTTAAAATAATTTTTTAGGTATTTAATAAGATTTTTTGAACATTTTTCGGAATTAAAACAGGTCAGCGAACCATTTTATAATTAAAAAACAAGGTTCGAACACCCGAATTTGACTTTAAAATCATTTAATAATAATTATTGAGCCTTGATAATAATTTAAAATAATATTTTAAAGCTCAAAACTATTTTTCAGAATTTTTAAATCAAAAGAAATAATTAAATTTAATTAAATAACAATTAAAATTAAATAATAAATAACTAAATCAATTAATCAATTAATATTTAAATTAATTCACAAATTAAATAATTAATTATTAACTAAAATAAATTAATTAAATAATTTAGATTTATTTTTGAATTAAAAATAATTTTCATAATGATAAATAATGAATTTTGGAATTTTAAATAATTAAAATAATTTTCTGAAAATTAAATAAACAGAAATATAAATTTTGAAAAATTTTAAAACAAAAATACAAAATTTGAAATTTTTGAAAATTACAGGGGTTAATATGTAAAAGGGAGGAAAGAACGATGGCTAAACTATAATTTGCCATCGTCTTCCCCCTGCTCGTCGTCTCCGGGGGTCGGCCGCCATTCACGGCGGCCACCAAGCTTTTCAGGCGACACAAACCTAACCCATAACAACTTCAAATTGTCGGGAAATATTCCCTAGCTTCCCAGAAACACAATCCAAGAAACAATTCGAACAAACCATTTATTAATAAGCCGGAAATCCGGCTCAAACTTTTCCGGCTACACCTCTGTCGTTTTCCGGCGAGGTCGATCCCGGAATCGTTTGGCCTTCAAAGTGGCACCAATAGGTTCCTCTTTTCACGATTTACACACTGGTAACAACTAATCAAACTAATAACCCTCTAAACATAAACACCCAATTTCCAATTAAGAACATTCATAATTCATAAACCCTAGTTTTATTATTTCGAGAATATAACTCATTTTTCTATATGTTATTGAACTCTAAATTCGTCATATAATATACCAAAATGACTAGGACAAAATTATCTATAAGATACAATCATCAAATCACACAAAAAACATCAAAATCAAAAATTCATATTTTAATCATAATTAAATTTGAATTAAAATAAATATATATAAAAATACCTTTGATTTCTGCAGTAAAACAAGTTATAGGTTCTGAAAGTACTTTTTAAGAGCTTGGATTAGGTTACTCACACGCTTGATTTCGATTTCACTAACGCCTTCGTTTTTAGGTTTGATTTTGAAGAACGCGACGAATATTCAAGTTTTTCTCTGTAAATTATATGTTTTGACTGTTTGTTTATGATTATCTGTATAAAATAAAATAAGAAAAAGGCTATTTATATTTACAAAATATTAGTATCCCGTTGGATCATATCGGATCCGAAAATAGATTACTTAGCCGCTAAGTAACTATAAAAACGATCCAATTTTGTACCAGTTTTGGATAATTATCAAAACCGGGCTTCTTATAATACACCTTACAGGAAGATAATGTAATAATTTGATCAAAATATCCTGTCTCTCGAGAATACGGGTTTTATTGATCTATCGAAATGACTGTCGTATCGAAAATTTTGCGCCGGGACTCATACGGGTCAAACCGTAATCCGGATCAAAAAAGTCAAAACATGGAAAATGTTTAGAATAATCAAATTAGGTTAGGAAGAATTTTTCCGAAGACTTTCAGGTTGAAAAAATGCAAAAACGGTTGAAGTTGGACGATTCCCGATTATATAAAATAGTTTATAATTATTCAGAAAAATAATTTATTAAATCTATAAATCATTTATAAAATCATAAAGCAACCTATAAATTACCAGAAAAATACCAAAATTATCTATACTTTATTTTGGACGTATAAAAATTAAAATACTCAAATCGTATCACATATAAACATCTAAATATCAATAACAATCATCAGACAATTCACCACAATTCACATAAAAATCACATAATAATTATTTATTGATAAAAATAATTACACGATATTTCCCGGATATTATACTCTATTCAGAATATGGTAAGCCGTATTCAGATCCTCTCCCCACATGTACTTAGGAAACCCAGAACTAATCAGCATACTGTTAATCATGTCTTTAAAAGTTCTGTTCTTTCACTCTGCCACCCATTAGACCCAAGTGTGTATAGTGAAGTAACCTCATGAACTATACCATTTCCTGCACAAAATTTATTAAACAAGGTACTCGTATACTCACCACCTCTATTATACCTCAAACATTTAAGTACCTTGTCAGTTTATGTTTCAGCTTCATTTTTAAACATAATGAATTTATCTAGTGCTTTATCCTTATATTTAATCAAATAAACATAACAATATCTACAACAATCATCTATAAAGGTAATGAAATAACTATAGTGATCCTTAGTCAAAACATCATCGAATTCACATATGTCCGAGTAAACTTGATCTAACAAATCTAAATCCCTAACAACATTATGAAAATGCTTTCTTGTTTGTTTAGATGCTACACACACTTGAAACTTAGATTTCTTATCAATGGAATGCTTTGGAATCAACTTTAAATTCATCGTATTCTTTAGAGAACCAAACTTTAAATGACCAAGTTATAAGTGCAACAAATCAGATGATTCAACACAATTAACAGAAGGTGCAACACTATCATTAATAAAATCTCCCAAAACGGGTTCAGAATTTATCAAAAACAAACCATAAGACAAGTAATCCTTACCAAAAAAATGTACCAGTGTGAGTAATCACTACTTTATTACATTTCAAAGAAAGTTCAAAGCCATTCTTAAATAAACAACTTCCACTTATTATATACAACGAATAAAAGGAATATGGCACGCTCTAGTAAAAGATAGAATTTGCACAGAAGCAAACTTCAGGTCCACGTTTCCTACTCCAAGCACTTTGCAGCACTAGCATTCCCCATTGTCACTGTCACTCCATGACTCTGTCGATAAGATACAAACAAACTAATATCTACACAAATATACACATTAGCTCCAGTATCAATCAACCATTAATGTAACATATAAGTGGAAAGTAGTACATGCAACAACCTCACCAACAACCATGTTAGCTATAGGCCCACTAGTTCCAAGTCCAAGCACATTATTAGCTTGAGCTACCACTCCATCTTTCTTAGCTTTCTTAATAGGACAGTTCTTACTTCAATGACCAATCTGTCCACAAGACTAACATGGTTTGTTTGCCTCTGGTTTTTTAGCCTGGTTCTTGTCAGGTTTCGTGTTAGCCTTCTTAGTGACTACCTTTCTTTTCTATCTTATAGTCAATACATTCACCTTCGAGCTCCCATGTTTAGTAGGCATCGCATGTCCTTGTTTGGACTTGTGTTGCTCCTGCACAGAGATGCCGATCATCAAGTTAGTCCATGTGATATCTCCTTTCTGTCTTTTCAAGGAGAGAGCAAACTCTTCCCAAGACTTAGGGAGCTTTCAATCACTGACATAACCCCAAAACTTCTCAGGAAAGACCATACCGGACTCACCCAAAGCATGAACCAACATCTCAAACTTATAAACTTGTTCAGCCATGAATTTTCCATCCACCAGCTTGAGTTCAAGAAACCTAGACATGAGATACTTCTCAAGTACTTAAAGCTGTCAAAATTGCTGCCCTAGCCATCCTATCCTTCTCAGCCCATAAAGCATAAGCCTGAACAGATTCAGCGTTCTCTTGATCCACAACAGGAGGATCATATCGCACCACCCGCTATAGACCCTTAACCGTTAACCACAGCTTCATCATTTTCTGCTGACGAGAAATAGAAGGCCGAGAAAAAAAAGCTCCATCACTGAATTTATCAGGCATACCCACTTACGATGTTCTTGAAGAGATTATTTCCCCACTTACATTGTATTGGGTTCCCGTAATATCACTTCATGGATAAAATAGCACAGAGTACTTTGTCCACAGATACGTAGCACTCAAAAGTGACTGGTACCTCAGTTTGCCTAGAAAACCTATGCACAAATACTGTATGCATGTGAGAGAGAAAGAGAGAGAAGAAGTAGCTTGGGTTTTCATAAGTCTGTGAGATCTGTCTATTTTCTAAATGTTTAGTTCTGAATATATAACAAAACTAAAATATAACTAAAAATAATCCATTAATTAAATTAAATATATGACTTAAATTGTATTTAATAGAATATTTATAGAATGTATTTAAAAGCCATATCAGAGTCTGCTATAGTCTGACCAGCAAATGGTGATATCCATATCAGTTTTTATAGTCAAGCCACATCAAAGTTTGCAAATTCTGATAACTACTGATTTCACAATCAACACTAACTCAATATTCATATTAAAATTTATAACAAGTCAGAAAACATCTTAACTAAACCAGCAGTAAAATTTCTCGCCCAAGTTGTCTCGGGTACGCGAGACGCCGAGATATTTTTCCAAATCGCCCTTCGACCGGACCCGTGTCATGACATGGCGTGGTGTGGCGCGGTGAGGCGGCGACATGTGTGTGTGCGCGTGAGGCACACAATAGCACCAAGTACACATATATGCCTTAGTAGTTGTACACTACACTTGCACATGGTACTATATAAAGTACTCAACCTCTCTTTACCTTATCAATGTGGGATAAACCCACACAACCCTTTTTATGCTACAAAATTCATCTCAATTTCAATATGGATTATACTAAGAAAAATACTTACATCAAAACATGAAAGTTTAAGTCCTCGTTACAAGCAACAACCTCCAACAATTGGTTTTAGGTAATTCCATCAAGAACACATCTAAAATGTGGTTTGAACCTTACCAATTTTTAACAGTTGGCATCAAGCATAGATCGAGTTAATATTAACATGTTTATCCTATAACGCAACAGATAAACAATTTCTGCATGTATGCCATACACGATTGAAAATATTTTACGGTAGTTTAAGCCCCCATAATTTATTCCAAAAACCTTTATATTGACACCAGTAACAACTTCTAAATGTGAATTCACCTTTGTTGTCACTTGCCAAGTGACCAAATCAAGAATCCACCCGATAACTCATTTTTTCGATGGATGCTCTGTACAGCTCTTTCGAGTTGCCTTCACCTAGATTTAAGGCTCCTGCAAAAAATGCCCAACCGGGAGGGGCAGCCGTCAAGTATCTCCGACATAAGAGTAAGTATCGGAATAATAGAAATCGGACAAAGAGAAGTAATCCGAGAGAAAAGTAATATTAAGGGTGAGAGTATAAAAAATGAATGTATGTTACAAATATAAAGAAAAGGGTATTTATAGGGGAGCCACGCCGGGCATTGTAGAGCCATGTGACAAACTATGCAGCTACTGTGTCCGGGAAGACATTTACATCTACAATACATTTCTCTGCTATTTCAGCTCCACTAGAGCTGTAAATCAGCCGACTTGTTTATGAGTAATCTCGAGTTCGGCTCGTTAAGAGGTTGGTTTGGCTCTAGTTCGTTAGGAACTCGAGTTCGAGCTCGAAAATATGTGTGATAAGTTTAACGAGCTCTAGCCAAGCTTTAGCATGTGCAGATCGAGCTTGGCTCGTTGAAAATCGAAAAAAAACATAAATATTTCCTGATTTTTAATATTTCAAATATTTTAAGTTCCCAAATATTTAATACACTAATCATTTATATTATTTGAGGTTAGTAGATTAAAATTTGAGTTTCGGTTGTCTCGAAACTGATATTAAGTTGGTCGAACTGGGGTTCAATCAAATTTTTTAAATGTTATTGGTCACGAGTTGTTCGTTAAAGGCTTGAGTTCAGCCCGGCTCATTTGTGTTCGATAGAAGCTCGATTTTGGCTCAATTCGTTAACGCGTTTGAGCTTGAACACAAATTTTATGTGATAATAAAGCTTGTGTCGGATTAGTTCGTTAAGAAAAAAATCAAGCTAGGCTCGTTAAGACAAAACTCGGCTCGGCTCGGCTCAGTTCGTTTACCGATACGCCACAGCTGAGCAGTTGTACTTTCGTTACAGTTGAGCGTTCTTGGAGAATGAATCCGTGAAAAGGAGTGTTTGAATGTGAAAGATCCAGGAAATTACGACTATATTTTGTTATATTAAATAAATTAATATGTGTTTTATTACATTGGGAATAATGTTTGGTCATAAATTTGACCTGTTGTGTGTTTATATCAGTACGATTTCAGGTATTTTTCGACTATTTAATTTCGCGATAAATGTGTTTATATGTAATATTATGTTACCAATATTAAATTTTAATACCCAATATTGTGAGTAGAGTATTTCGTATTATTTTGCGTAATATGGAGTTTACCATATTGATTTTCGGAACATCTAGTTAATTCAGGAAATATTTCGTTTCTTAAAAATAATCGGACTTGGGCCCTACCGGTACTCCAAAGCCCACAAAAATCGTATTTTTATTTTTATAAAGTCGTGGAACTGTCAAATATTCAATATTTTCGTATTTTTGGATTATTCATAATTTTGGGGAATTTTGACACAATTTTTATGTTTATTGGATTAAAAATTATTCTTCGTTAATTATTTATTTTGGGCTATTTATTTTTATTAAATGATATAATTAGGTCCTAAATAATTTTAGGGATATTAATTTATAATTATGAATAGATTTTAATTATAAATTATTTTTATAAAAATTCATAAAAAAATTATATAAAATTCAGAAATTTCTCTCAAAATTAGGATTTATGTTATGCAATTTATGTACAGATCAAACAATGAATTTGAGGTGATCTGGAAAATAAATTATAGCATGTTTGTAGTCATTTT
The DNA here is from genome assembly GCF_009905375.1 of Apium graveolens. Classification (NCBI taxonomy): domain Eukaryota; kingdom Viridiplantae; phylum Streptophyta; class Magnoliopsida; order Apiales; family Apiaceae; genus Apium; species Apium graveolens. The sequence continues at coordinate 225,528,492 of NC_133652.1, forward strand.
GAAGCTCTCAAAGAGTACAATCCATTTCTAACATCAAAAAATTCCTCAGATTGGTAATTTTTAATTTCGAATTTTAGGGTTTATGTTCAAAATTGGGGCTTTTAATTTTAGGGGGTTTTGAATGATTCTAATGATTGAAATAACTTTGTTACGTGATTTTCAACTATGTTTGATTCGTGGAACTATATAAATGATGTTGGTGGATTAGTCGAATGGGTTCTTCAAATTTTCTGATTTGTTTAATAATTGTCTAGGATTATAGATACTGGTAATCTGTTTATAGGATTGTCAGTTTCGTTTTCCCAAATTAATCATACGATTTGGTGTATGTTTCTTTCGAATCGTTGTTCACCAGATTTTGTCGCCAGTTTGTTTGAGTTTTGACAGAATCAAAGTTTAAAAAATTGATCGTTGTTGTTATTGGTTGATTTGTGTGCCGGGTACGGTTCATAATGGTTTGGCAACTAGAAAAAGATGTCAACCAGTGATTTTCGGGCCAAATCAAAGTCACCGGAATCCGGCCAACTCACCGGAATCTGGGAACATTTCCAGAAACCGGTAGAGTTCAACCCGGATCTGGGTTGTTCTTCGTAGCCCGGTTCTTGACCCGTTTTCTCGAATAGTTGACCTAGTTTTAGTCCAAAAAGTCCCAATTCAATTTCTTGAAAACTGTTTCTCGAATTTTCTTTTTAAAAATTAATTCAATATTATTTAAAATTCCATAAATTCAATTTTAATTCAAAATTAATTTGGTAAATTAATTTTAAATAATTAACTGAATTATTTTAATCTAGAAAATCATTCTTTTTTATTATCTTTGAAAATCGTAATTTGATTAATTATTTATAATTTATTTCGAGTAATTATTTATGATTTAATTAATTGATTATTTAATTTAATCAATTATCTTTATTTATAAATATTTAGATGAAATGTATATATCAATAATTAATCCAAATAATATTCTAAAATTATTTCGAGCTTTTAAAAATATATATAAGGGTATTAAATATTCAATTAATTCATTTTATTCTTATTTTATTCATAATAAATTGATCATTTGTCCATTTAATACGAACATGAACGCATCTAGACTCAGAAAATTATTCTAATACTATTAAAAATACTTTCGAGGCATCAATTCTTTCGCTTCTAAAGGTCGCTTGATTTTGTAATTGTTTTTGAGTCGCGTATTTATCGAAAAGTCATATTTCGACTCGATTTCAGTTTAAACCATATCGAGTCGAATGTTGTTACAAACTGAATTATGTGTTATATGAATTATGTGATACGTGCCTTATGTGTTTACGTGTTATGTGAATTGTGTGTCCACGTGTCCCTTAAAGTTATATAATTAAATTTGATCCTTATTTATTATGATCGGGTGGGTAGAAGATAAGGATAGACGTATGAATGAGACAATTATATATTGTTGGTTAATTAAAATAATATCATTTATGATAAATACACATAGTTCGAAGCGTTCAAGGACAGACAACGAGATTAAAAGTAAAGCTTGTTTATACAGGATACGTGAGACGAATAGATACAGAGATGTGGTGAACATAGAATGGTGACTAACAAGTAAAGGTCGGATGGTCTGTCGATGGAAATAGGGATATACCATAATTGAATTACATGGAAGATGGTTAAAGATCAGAGGGTTGATCAATTGAGGCAAGTATTTCTCCCCTATCCTAAATTTAGAATAGTTAAATATTTTATATTTCGCTGTAATAAATCTTAATTATGCATGTATTCTTTATTCTTGTGCTTCATTATTATTGATTGATCTTTTGAGCAAATACCTATTATTATGGCTTATTTGCGAACCCTGAATTGTGATGTTTAACCAAAATGGTTTATCATCAAAATACTGTACGGACTGGATGGTTATGAAAAGGGCCAGGGATGGACATGACTCTATAATTTATTAGGCCTGAAAGGCCTGGGTACCCGATATGATGGTGGGTCTATGCGGATGGGCATAGATCCGTACTATATTCTGACTGATCAGCAGAGTATAGTACATATATTGGTTCTAGTGTCCAGTCTATTTATTATTGATCGCCATTAACATCATTCTTTCTTTGAAAGTTTCATGAATATAAAACCGAACAAATAATTGATTTAGGAGATGACACAGTGAATTATTCATTAATTTTGAACTATGATGAAAGGCTGATAAGGGCCGATGTTTTATTCACTTAATTATTTAAATGAATAAAGACGTTTATAAAATCATTTAAATATTATTTCTGGGAGTTTCTTTTGATAATGATTCCTGGAAACCAATTATGATACTCGATGGGAATTTTTGGCTCACTCTTGCATTTTTATTTTCTTATTCTTTCAGTATCACATGAGGATAAAGGTAGATAGCTCACAGTAGGTAGCGAAATGGAGAAACCCCAGCTTCAGGAAGTTGGATATCTCAGAATGGACAAGACGAGGAAATTGGTAAAGATGTAATAAAAAATTTGAGTTAGTTGTTACAAAAATTTGGATGTTCAGATTCTTGTTTCATACCATAACATGTAATTGATCCAGAGATTAAGGGGTCATCTGTCTATTTATATTAATATACAGGTTTATATTGTCTAATGATGTTTGGTGACACCCAATCCTGACCCCGAATTTGGGGGCTGTCACGATTGGTATCAGAGCTACAAGTTATTAGTCACTGAAATAAGAATAAGTAGAAGATAAGATAAGGTTTGAAGGTCATATAAGATAGACCTTAAGTAAACTCATGTTGAGTTTGAGTTTTAATTATCGGATATGATATTGATTATTAAGATAAAATATTGCTAAAATGGTGTGAGATGAATGTGTTGACGCTATAGATATATTAAGTACCCGGAACCTAGTTCGAAAGAATCAACAGCTCGATGGATAAATGGTAAACTACCCTGATTTTTCTGTGATTTTAAATGGATTGAGATTGATTCTTTCGAGAATCTTATAGAAGGAGAGACATGCGAGTTTTAATATGATCTGGTTTAGAATTGTGTAATAGGATAGACTCCAGGCTTGAGCTAAAGTGCAAGTTTCCAAGTTTTTAGTGAGAAGTTTTTTGTTATTGTTATCCACTTCTTGGGCACGACGCAAGGAACAACACAACCACCTTACTAGGTATACTTAAAGTTGACAAGAAAATGTGACTTTATGTACGGGTAGAACATCAAATTATATCGATTAGTTGTAATTATGATACCAGAGACAGACGTGAGAGTATCGAATATGGTACCAAATGTCAGCATCGGAGTTAGAGCTATACTTAAGGTAGTTATGTAACGGTTAATAAGTTTTATCGACTAGTGAAGCTAAGATGAACCCAATAAGGGTAGTACGTATACTGAAGTAAATTTTGAATGAACTCATATGCGGGAATGGTTTCATTATTTTGATACCTCGTTATTTATCTATGAGGACAACAACCAACTTATATAGTATTGACAAGAAGATTTTGGAAAAGGTTTTCTTAAAAAAATTTCTAAAAGTTCTTTAAATGGAATGAGTGTAAAAAATAGTTGTCAAATTGATGCTTGAGTTTCTTTTTTGTTTACAAGAATTAGAGTACCCAGAAAAGTACTTGTTTTAGACCTAGCATTGTCAATTCAAAGGGCCAAGTAAAACTGTTATTACGATGAAAATTTAGAATTTTCTTAACAGAAGATTGTAAGTCTTGTTTAATTGTCATAGTTGACGAATTTATGAAGGCTTTCCAGAGGACTTCCCGATGTTATTATCTGACTTGTATTGGAATCTATTAATTGAATGAGCCCCGAAGGTATACGTAAGTGAAATATGAATGGTGACCAACGGTATCATTCTTTTCTATAATAAGACAACATATATTCTCCTTGATTCTTGAATAAGTATAAACTTCTTTCATTAATAAGTTTTATGAGGCAATAAGGGAAAGAAGATTATTGCATTTCTTTCAAAATCATTTTACCTTTAAAGTTTTGCTTTTTGATTGAGATAAGCAGTGTTATTGTTAGCAATATGTTATAGACTTGATGATAATTCACCAAAACACCTTAATAGATTTAATTAAGTGTTTTTGTAACTATCAACGAATACCATACTTGTTCATTCATTGATAGAGTAGCTTATATTTCAATAAGTTTTTGTAGCACAATTCTATATACAGTAATTACTTAGAGGTTTAGAAGTTTATTGGAAATTTTAAGTCATGTTGACTACTAGCAAGATATGCAAAATAAGTTGGCTAATTGTAAATAGAAGATGTCTTGTAATTTTGCATAAGTGAAAGAGTATCAACTAATAAGGAAGCACTTTCAACGGATAAACTACAAAGCCTCGACGGATGACTCAAGACACTTTAAACGGATAATCCATTAGACACTCAACGTATAACTCAAATGAAGTATCAACGGATAATGCTGAAGTCTTAATGGATAACAAATTCAAATAGTAGTTGAAAGTGAGTTGACATTTGAAGGGTTTTTAGCACATAAACGCAACGAAAACGTAAATTTAAATCTTAAAAAACCGAAACCCTCCGCAGGATCCATGCGAAAAAATAATATTTAATTCGTAGTTCAGTATGTTTACCTTAAGAAGCTTTACGTTAATGGAAAGATGGAAGTCTTTAATAGCGATCCAAGAACGATGAACGGAAATCCCTAGCAGCTGCTCCTCAAGTGTGAAGCACTCCACCGGTATCCACCAAGAGTACAATGTGATGGAGGAGGAAGAGGTGGAGAGAATTAGTTGCCTCCCTCTTGTTCTACTTTAGAATTAGGGTTAATTATTTGGGTTGTGGCAAATAGGGTTTATAATAGTATATTTATAGGCAAAATTTTTAGCTGAAAATTTTCCATAAAATATTATTATTATTAACCCTTTAATTGATTATTCTTATTAACCAATTAACTAATAATTAAAACACCTTTTAATCATTAATCCCTTTTCTAAACACTTTAGAAAAATAATTCTCTCACTTGATTTAATTTCTAAAATTAAATTCTTAATTAATAATATTAAGAATTAAATAAATCTCATTTAATTAATTATTAAATCTGCTAATTAATTATTTATTTCACAAATAAATAATTACCAGTCATTATTAATTAATTCCTCCACCATTAAATCATTCTCTTTTATGGTGTGACCCTGTAGGTTCAATATTAAGCCGGTAGTAGAAATAAATAATAATAAAACTATTTTATCATTACTTATAAATTCTCTAATTCATTAAATATGATTAATTAATAAATTAATCATATTTATTCTACATCGTGAGGGATACTTCTCAGCATATCGCGGACTAACCGGATAATACGAATTCACTGCTTAGAATACCAAGAACCTATTCAGTGAGTAGTTACCGTACAATCAATTCCTTCTACCCTACAATGTCACGATTAAATACAAGGCATGGAACTTGTGTCAACCCTATCTTATTTAATCATTTGCTTTCCCATTCACTATGCTTAGTTCTATTTAATGTAAATTAGAAACTCCTTTCTAATTTCATTCACTCTGGCCAGAGATTCCTGAACTAGCATAAGTGGATCAACATTGAACATTCTCTTCCTTCACTAGAAGGGGTAGATCCTTTATTGATCATACACTATCTTCGTGTACAATTCCTATACCCAGTAGAGCCCTTATAATTGTCCCTGGAGACTAAGAACTAAACCAAAGCATAGTTCAGTGTACACAAGATGACTATGATGACCTCAAGTCTAAGGATACTTGTACAACTATCACTATGTGAACAACTACTGACACGTGAGTGAACTCCATCTGTTGTTCAGCTGTGTGAGTCATGTTCAGTGAACTTATTCTATAATAAGCACCTACATACTAGCTATAGTGTCACCACACAAATGTCTATGAGAACATACATCCTTCATAATGAAGCAAACATAGTATGTACTGATCTTTGCGGATTACTAATTACCAGTTAGTAATCCTACGACCAGGAAATATTTAAGTTTAGAGTTATCATCTTTTAGGTCTCATTATTATGATCTCATCATAATCCATAAAAAGCTTTACTCTAAACTATGGTATATCTTATTTAAACACTTAAATAGATAAAACCCGCAATAAAACCAAAACAAGTCTTTTATTAATATCAATGAAATCAAAACAAATTACATAAAAATTATTCCTAAATCATCATACATGAATGGACTTAGGACACATCTCTTTCAATCTCCTACTTGTACTAAAGCCAATCACTCTGGTATCTAATACCCATCTTGTCTTTATGACGATCAAAGTGACTTTGAGAAAGTGGCTTTGTTAGTGGGTCTGCTACGTTGTTATGTGTGTCAACTCTCTTGACGTCTCCTCTTTCAATACAATACAAGAAATGTTACCGCACTCCCACTAACCTTTTTGTAGACACATGGTTCATCTATGTTTTTGATAAAACCAAACTCTTTGATTGTCTCATTAAAACGGATGCTCCATCTACGAGAAGCTTGCTTTAAACCATATATGGTTCACAGCAGCTTACACACTAGGTGTTCATTTCCCTTGGAAAGAAAACCCTTTGGCTGTGTCATATACACTTCCTCTTCAAGTTTCCCATTGAGGAAGGCCGTTTTCACGTCCATTTGCCAAATCTCATAGTCGTAGTAAGCAGCAATCGCAAGCAAAATCCGAATTGATTTTAACAGGGCTACAGGAAAAAAAGTTTCATCAAAGTCAATCCCTTGCCTTTGTCTGAATCCTTTTTCCACAAACCTGGCCTTATAGGTCTCCACCTGCCCATCTGCTCCAATATTTCTTTTGTATACCACTTGCACCCAATAGGCTTAACACCTTCAGGCGCCTCAACCAGAGTCCATACTTGGTTGCTATACATAGATTCCATTTCAGATTTCATGGCACTATGCCATTTCTCTGAGTCAACACTACTTATAGCCTCATTATAGGTCACGGGGTCGTCATCATCAATGATTGACAACTCATTGTCATTCTCAATGACAAGGCCATAATACCTCTCAGGTTGGCGAGACACTCTCCCTGACCTACGAATGGGCTGTTCCACAGAAGGTTGTTCAGTCTGAATAGGTGTTTCCACTTGATCCGTAGTAGTTTGTGCTTCTTGAACATCATCAAGTTCAATTTTGCTCCCACTGTTTCCTTCAAGGATAAACTGCTTTTTCAAGAAGGTAGAAGGTCTGGAGACAAACACCCGATGATCGGTGTAAAAGTAATACCCTAAAGTCTCTTTAGGATATCCCACAAGATTACATTTTACGGATCGAGATTCCAGCTTATCTGGGTCAACTTTCTTGACATAAGCTGGACATCCCCAAATCTTAATGTGTTTAAGACTCGGTTTCCTTTCTTTCCATATCTCATATGGAGTTTGAGGAAGAGATTTGGAAGGCACCTTATTCAGTAAATATGCTGAGGTTTCCAATGCATAACCCCATAGGAATACTGGAAGATTCGCATAGCTCATCATGGACCGAACCATGTCTAATAAAGTTCGATTTCTCTTTTCAGATACCCCATTCAACTGTGGAATATATGGAGAAGTCCACTGGGAGACTATACCATTTTCTTTGAGATAAGCTAGAAACTCTCCATTCAAGTATTCACCACCTCGATATGATCGAAGAGTTATAATACTATGTTTGGTTTGTTTTTCCACTTCATACTTATATTCTTTGAACTTTTCAAAGGCTTCAAACTTGTGTTTCATCAAATATACATATCTGAATCTAGATCGATCATCTATGAAAGCAATGAAGTATGAAAATCCACCCATGGCTTGTGTAGACATTGGTCCACATACATCTGTGTGTACCAATCCTAGCAAATCTGCAGCCCTCTCTCCATGTCCACTAAATGGAGATTTGGTCATTTTACCCAATAGACAAGACTCACATGTAGGATATGATTCAAAATCAAAGGGGTCAAGTAACCCTTCCTTATGCAATGTTCGCAATCTATTTTAACTAATATGACCAAGTCCGCAGTGCCAGAAGAAAGTGAGATTTTCATCATCCCTTTTTTTATTAGTATGTTCAATTTGTAGTAAATTATGCTCTATGTCACATACATACAGACCATTGTTTAAAATACCACTTCCATAAAGAACATTATCTCTAAGAATTGAACATTTATTATTCTGAATAACAAACGAAAATCCAGCCAAGTCTAACATGGAATAAAAATAATATTCCTCACAATCGAGGGAACAAAATAATAATTATTTAGAACAATAGACTTGCCCGTAGGCATATGTAAATGAAATGATCCTATAGCTTCAGCAGCAACTCTTGCTCCATTTTCCATCGGTAGAATCACCTCCTCTTCTTCAAGAGTCCTACTTCTCCTTAGTCCCTGCAACGAATTACAAATATGAGAACCACAGGCGGTATCTAATACCCAAGTAGAAATTTGACTTAGTGACATATTAACTTCGATCATGAACATACGTGAATTAGAAGCGGTAGCCTCACTACCCTTCTTCTTCTTCAATTCTGCAAGTTAAACCTTGCAGTTCCTCTTCCAGTGCCCCACCTTGTTACAGTGAAAGCAAACAGCTTTGCTCTTGGGGTCTTCAACTTTTGGTGGAACCGGCTTTTTCTCACCTACTTTCTTCTTCTTGGAAGGGTTCTTCTTCCTTTTCTTAGGATTGGAACCTTCACCAATTAGAAGAACAAAACTCTTCTTAGGGGGAAAATTTGATTCCGCAGTCTTCAACATGTTGTGGAGTTCAGGCAGGCTGACATCCAGCTTATTCATATGAAAGTTCACAACAAACTGCGAGAACGAACTCGGAAGTGATTGCAAGACCAAGTCTTGGCTCAGCTCCCTATCCATGGCAAAACCAAGTTGTCCAAGACGTTCAATCAAATTGATCATCTTAAGTACATGGTCATTCACAGATGATCCCTCAGACATTCTACAACCGAACAGCTCATTTGATATCTCATATCGAGCTGTCCTCCCTGCCACATCATACAACTCTTGTAGATGCATAAGGATAGTGTGAGCATCCATATGCTCATGTTGCTTCTGTAGCTCAATGTTCATGGAAGCTAGCATGATGCATTGAGCAACATTTACATCATCTATCCACTTACGATACTCAACATGTTCATCATTATATGCATCGCTAGCAGGTTCAGTAGGCTTAGGTGAGTCAAGCACATATTCCAGCTTCTCAACCCTGAGAACAATTCTCAAGTTTCGAAGCCAGTCAGCAAAATTAGGACCAGTCAACTTGTGAGCATTTAGTATACTCCGAAGTGAGTGCAGAAGACATAACGAATATAGTAAATCTGTAAATGATGAACACATAACAATACATAGCAAATATTCAATTTCATTTCAAAACACTATATGAATCGGGTCTTTATTCATAAGCGGCTCCCACTAGTTTATCTAATTTATACAACCCCTAAGTGAAAATTAAGAATTCACAATGCTAGTGGGAATAGGGATCCTACATTCCATCACACAACCTCGGCTGTAGCACGAAACATCATGTGATGTTCAATAGGCAGACAACTCTTATCAATTACATCTTATGTTATTCCCTAATAAAACTTTAGCCTCTTGAATAATTAAGTCACGGCTGTAGCACGACAAACTCAATATTCTAAGTCAAGTCTAACCCAACATTTCGTACAATTGAATCAGTCTCCAACGGCCCACGACTGTAGCACGTAACGACCTTTAGATTCTAATTCAATGTACACATCTTTATGTAATAGACAAGTATTTCTTATTTTGAAATCAAAGCCCTCGGCTGTAGCACGAAATGACATTGATTAAAAAATAAAAACTATTTTCTACCATGTTGGAAGGCTTTGACCGACTCAAGCCCGTTGTGTCATTGGCCAATTACTACTTGATATTATTTAATTTTAGAGGGATTATATTATGTTACAATCATAATCATATTATAAAGAGATTCTTCCTTTTAAATTAAATATTTCAAATCAATAATCGATAATCAGATGATTCCCAGATCGGGGGGAGCATTGTCAAGAGGCGTCACTTAATACCCCTTTCTTACAGATAGAAATCTGCTTTTGACAGAATCATCCTTTCTCTCAATATTGAAAATTCATATTTAATTACGTGTTTCATAAACACAAGAATCTCATGATTGTATTCATATTGTTAAGGCAAGAAATGATTCCTAATCTAGATTTTCTAGAGCACGCCTTATATTGATTTAAGTTCACCTAAATCTATCATCGCATGGTAAACATAGACATATATCTCATATATAAAATTAAATAAACAAGTAAATGTTAAGTGCAATAAAGTAAATGTGTTTGGTTATGGCCCCATCCTATGTAATCTTTATCAAGCTCATGATAAAGATCAAGGTCAATCTAATATGGTGATGGAAATAAATACAACTACTTATTATATAAGTCTTCTTCTTTGTTTAGACATCTTGTATGCCTCGTCTTCTTCTTTGTATCACCTCTATTGGATAGCCTTCTTGAGTCTTCAATTACATTACATGATTGAAAGTAAAACTAATCTAATGAACTTACAAGAATAACTCGAGTTACATTCGATATTTATGATTACAAAGATTGACGACATGCAAGTCGTATTTAAAACCAAAACCAAAACCATTACACTAAGGTCGAAAGGCCATAACCATCCACCATGCTCATACAACATCAAATTAGAACAAACATAAATCATGTATATATTAGTATATATACAGATTATATAATCATCTTATGATTATACAACTCACATGAATATCATATATTCAAAACGATACATATATAAGCATATTATATCAACATCAAATCATGGCGAATCACGTACATGCTCATATATCGAAAACAGTTAAACACATAAACGAATTAAAAACTTTTCGCAAGTAGCTCTAAAACCATTTAAGGGTTTTTAGCACATAAACGCAACGAAAACCTAAATTTAAATCTTAAAAAACCGAAACCCTCCGCAGGATCCATGCGAAAAAATAATATTTAATTCGTAGTTCAGTATGTTTACCTTAAGAAGTTTTACGTTAATGGAAATATGGAGGTCTTTAATAGCGATCCAAGAACGATGAACGGAAATCCCTAGCAGCTGCTCCTCAAGTGTGAAGCACTCCAACGGTATCCACCAAGAGTACAATGTGATGGAGGAGGAAGAGGTTGAGAGAATTAGTTGCCTCCCTCTTGTTCTACTTTAGAATTAGGGTTAATTATTTGGGTTGTGGCAAATAGGGTTTATAATTGTCATACCCCCAACTTGAACAGCAAAATAAATATAGCTATTACAACATTTTAAGGGAAGAATACACAACCAACTCCAAGATCTTACAGTTTAGGGTTTGGAACAACCCAACTCTACCAACTATTACATCTGATTACAATTACCGAGTCCTCACACAAACTATTATTACTTATTCTACCTGAGCTCGAACATAAGCATCAGCATCACAGGTCTTACAGGCAGTCTGCTTGAATCTAACCATAGCTGCTAGCTGTAATATCAGGGTAAAGCAAGAAGTGAGCCAAATGCTCAACAAGTGTTAACAGTACGATACAAACATAAATCGAGATATACCTTTAAGAATGACAATGGAAAGACATAACCAATGATAACGAGAGATAAAACTTATGTGAGATGACATCATTTTGCTTGTATCAAAACAATTTTAAAATCATGTCTTAATCAAAATCATTTTATGACGCTACGGATTACAGCCGGTGATCAGCCGTGAAGTAATCCCGAACCTCGCTGGGTTCTAAAACATTAACGGGAATCCCTAGGCAACTTTTAGGCCTAATATAAGTGTGGAAAGGACTCGCGTCTCAGTCCAGATCCACTATTCAAGGAAAACATTTATCCCCCTTTGGTACTGAAAACCCATATTTTATTTATTTCAAAAACTGATGCCGAATTATAACAAAATCTCTTTTAACAGTAAACATTTTTATTAAGGGATTATAGATCAACTCGAAACACGGGAAATATGGTACTAAATCTCAGGGCCATGATTCACAAAACTTTACTCTATTAGGGTAACCAAAAGGTTTTCATATGTCAGAACTTGGACAGGAAAATTTGGTGGGACTAATGGATAATATGAAGGGGTATTGCCAAACTGGGCTTAAAGCAATGGTTTCTCATCAAGGTTCAAATGCTGGATCATCAAGGAGGTAAGCTTCATGAATACTAAGGGTGTTAAGGTATGAAGAAATGATTTTTAGCTCAGGATATATCAGAATTGTCAAGCTTTAGAATAAGAAAGAGGGGTATCAATCAATGAGGAATCACTTTGATAAGTATCTGACTTTCAGGACTCAAGGTAAGGTTCTATAGGGGTTCAAGTATCAGGATGAGATATCAATACTTAGGAATCATCAGCATGTTAATCAAGAGGATCAATCAAGTAATATAACAACTCTTCATTTTATCATGGCATTTAACTATTATGAAAAGACTTTTGAACTACTTGCAATACATACTCGAGGGTTCATGGCATTTCTATATATTTAAAGATAAACGAAAGATACGCTTGATTTAAACATATCAAAATGACTCAGGATAATGGCATCGATATATATGAACTGTTTATTGTAAATACGAAGGTCAAGTTGAATCACTTGCCTTGAGAAAGGCTGGTCTGGTCTGACTGGTAGGAGCAACAACTGGAGCTTTACTCGACCTTTATGGCAAGTTTTCCCTCGTCTCGAGATCCTACATAAATAATAATCCTCATTATAATATATTCTTACCATCTTAACCTATTTACAACCCGAAATTAAACACGGATGACACTTAGGCCTATATGCACTTAATTTTATATTCACCTTTAAATTACAAAAGTACACACATAGCCACATATTCTCATATCATATATTAATACCAAATAACACCATATACACCATAATGCGACACTAGGCTTGGATGATCTCGACTCACAACTTAAGTCACTTGGTCGCTAAACTAGACAAGGTCTTCTAATTTTGGCTTCCTAACTTGATGTGCCTTTCCTAAATTATCCAAAACCTATTGACCCTCACTTGTGCCTTTTGCTCTACTGACCTTATACTATCTTACAACTATGGTGGTCGACATAATACTCACTTCTAAGTATTCTAAAACTATGTGATAAGTGAAAGTGCTCACTGGTGCAAATTTCAGAATGACAACTATAGTTTCTTGAGTGCATTAGACACTCTTAAACTACAAGTTTTCCTTCAAAACTTTTACACAAGACTCTCCTGACCTAACGGCATCTAACAAACTTGATGTGGCTCAAGGGCCTGGCTTGGGCCTTCTTGGGCCTAAGCTAAAAGTCCAAGGTTCCCCTGTTTTTCTGGGCAGAAAACGCCCTGACTTGAATTAACTTGTGACACATGGTTCTAACTCATATCCTATGAACTATGGTTGGAAAAACTTCTCTGACACTCCCTCTAACTAAGGCCCAATAGGGTCTAATGAGGGCCTACCCTTGACATGGTCAAATCTTCCTATTTCTAAGTTACAACAAAACTGTCCCCTGCTGGACAGATTTTGTTATTCTACTTGTGCACCTAACCAAATGACATGCAAACCTCCAACTAACTCCTAAAACCTTTTATATACTCCCAATACTAACTTCTGGTAGCTTGGGCCTCAAAGTGCACATCAATGACATGGTCAAAACTCATTCTAAACCTCAGGGTGCTAAACTGATTTTCTGCAGAAACTATAACTCTCATTTTCCAAGGTTTTTGACTTGACAAACTCAACTAACAACAACTCAATACTTAAACCAAGACTTATACATGGTAATCTACTGAACTAACTCCCTTATTCTCAAAATAACCTTGGGTGAGATCATATGGTCATGGCCGAATGAAATGGATGGGAATGGCCATTTAATCATCAAGAGTTTCACTCTCAAGACTTGGCACTTATCCAATCCTTGTAGTCCTCTCAAAAACAACCCTAAACTCACAAGAATCAAGGTTGTACTTTGAGTTCCAACTAGAACCTTAACATGCAACTTCAAAACTTAAACTTTCTATTCAAAACTCTTTGAAATATGAGTGATCATGGTATGGGAAGTAACATTTACTTGTGTAAAGAGTGGAAGCTTGGTTGAGGATTGAAGAAAAAAAAATGGGGAGGGGGTTTCGGCTTTTAGCGGAGATTGAGAGGGGAGAGCCGAGAGGAGGGGAAAAAGAAGGAGGGAGGTGTGGAATGGTGGAGTGAAAAATGAAGTGTTAATCATATTTGTTTGGTTTTTATGCTTTTGATTTGACCCCAAGTGAGTGGATTTAAGAAATGACACAAGTATCCTTCTAGCTAAAGTTAGGTAGATTTGCATGCAAGGACAAAGTGGTAACTTGGTTAGTAAAATGAAAGTGAGTGGGGTTGGAAATGTCTTCCTTGCCCCTTAGTTAAATGGAAGAGTATTTGCATGCAAGGATAGCTATGTAATTTGCTAATTATAACAAATAAAATTTGTAAAGATTTATTTTTATAAAATAAAATACAAGTTCAAAAATTATAAAATTTATACCATAAAATAACTTGGATTTTTAGAGACTTTTTAAAATCATTTTCAAAATTTGTGAAAAAAATCCCTTTTAAAAGAAAATTTTTCCAAGGCTTAGAATATTCCTTATAAATTAAAAATAAAGAATTTAAATAAACTCTTGCTTTGAAAAATCATATACTACATAAAGCAAATTTATAATGCAGAAATTTTCACTCACACAAGCGTATAGTCATTGAATATATTTCATTCGGCTTTAATATTATACCAAATCCACAAATAATATTACACGAAAATACCGGTTGTAACATCCTCTCCCCCTTAAGGGATTATGTCTCCAGAATCTAAGAGAACATATGAGGATACCGGGAACGCATATCAGACTCTAACTCCCAAGTCGATTCTTCGACCTTAGGGTTCCTCCAAAGCACTTTCACTAACTTTACCGAATTATTTCTAAGACTCTTTACTTGCCAGTCGAGTATTGTAACCGGTTGCTCCACAAATGATAGGTCTGCCTGAATTTCTACAGGTTCATATTCTATCACATGGCTAGGGTCAGGATTATACTTCTTAAGCAACGACACATGGAACACATTATGCACATGCTGATACTAAGGTGGTAAGGCCAACTCGTAGGCCACCTTTCCCACTTGACTCAAAATCTCAAAAGGACCTATGTATCTAGGTGCTAACTTCCCTTTCTTGCCAAATCTCATCAACCCTTTTCTAGGTGACACCTTCAGCAACACAGCTTCGCCAATTTGGAATTGAACATCCTTACGTGCTGGATCCGCATACTTCCTCTGTCTATCTTGAGCAGCAAGCAATCTTTTTTGAATTAACTTGACCGAGTCATGCAACTGTTGTACCAATTCCGAGCCGAGGATTCTTCCTTCCCCTACTTCATCCCAATTTATTGGTGATCTACATTTTCTCCCGTACAAAGCTTCATATGGTGGCATGCCGATACTGGAATGATAGCTGTTGTTGTAAGAGAATTCAATCAACGACAAATGATTGTCCCAACTTCCTGCAAAATCAATTGCACAACTGCGCAACATATCTTTAATTGTTTGAATTGTCCTTTCACTCTGGCCATCAGTCTGCAGGTGGTACGCCGTGCTCATATTCAACTTCGTGCCAAGACATTCCTGAAATTGCTTCCAAAATCTTGAATTAAATCGAGGATCTCTGTCTGAAACTATTGATACGGGTACTCCATGTCTTAGTACGATTTCGTGCACATACAGATGAACCAACTTATCCAGTGACGACTTCTCATTTATTGGAAGGAAATGCGCCGACTTCGTAAGACGATCAACTATAACCCATATTGCGTCATGTCCGGATTTCGTTCACGGTAGTCCTACTATAAAGTTCATAGCAATATTTTCCCATTTCCATTCTGGAATCTTCAGGGGCTGAATTAATCCGCTTGGTCGTTGAGGTTCTGTCTTTACTTTCTGACAAGTATAGCACTTCGCAACCCATTCTGCCACGTCTCGCTTCATATTTGGCCACCAAAAGTTCTTCTTTAAGTCTCGATACATCTTGGTGCTTCCCGGGTGGATTGAAAATTTCGAATTGTGGGCTTCATGGAGGATCTCATTCTTTAATTCAGGTACATGGGGAATCCATATTCTGGATGAAAACCTTAGTATCCCTTGCTCATCCTTTTGAGTATTAATCTCCTCTCCAGATAACTGATTCTTCTCTTTCTCCATTACTTCTTCTTGACACTTCTTTATCTTTTCCACTAGTGTTGGCTGAAAGATTATTGCACGACAAACTTCCTCGACTTTTCCATAAGCACAAAGTTCCAATTCTAATCTTTCAATTTCTTCAGATAACTCTTTTGATGTTATCATCATATTTAGTCTCTCCTTCCTACTCAGAGCATCGGCCACTACATTCGCCTTTCCAGGATGGTAATTTATCGAACAGTCATAGTCCTTGATCAATTCCAGCCATCTCCTCTGCCTCATATTGAGCTCTTTCTGAGTAAAAATGTACTTTAAACTCTTGTGATCCGTGTAGATTCCACACTTCTCTCCATAGAGGTAGTGTCTCCAAATATTGAGTGCGAACACTATGGCGGCTAGTTCCAGGTCATGCGTCGGGTACTTTAACTCATGCGGTTTCAACTGTCTTGACGCATACGCGATCACTTTACTGTGTTGCATCAACACACAACCCAAACCCTTATGTGAAGCGTCACTGAATATTACAAAGTTTCCTTGGTCATTTGGAAGTACTAACACCGGAGCTGTTACCAACTTCTGCTTCAACTCTTGAAAGCTATCTTCACATTCTGCACTCCATTCATACTTTTGATTCTTTCTGGTTAACTTGGTCAATGGCGTGGCGATCTTCGAGAAATCCTTGACGAATCTTCTATAGTATCCGGCCAATCCTAGAAAACTTCGCACTTCCGTAGGAGTCTTTGGCCTCTCCCAACTTATAACTGCCTCAATCTTTGTCGGATCCACTTTAACTCCCTCATTTCCAATGACATGCCCTAAAAATTGAACTTCCTTTAACCAAAACTCACATTTGGTAAACTTGGCATACAACTTCTCTTGTCGGAGTATCTCCAATGCTATCCAGAGGTGCTGCTTATGTTCTTCTTCCGATTTAGAATAAATAAGGATGTCATCAATAAATACCACGACAAATTTGTCCAAATACTTCTTAAATACCCGATTCATCAGATCCATAAAGCGGCCGGAGCATTGGTCAGTCCAAACGGCATTACTAGGAATTCATAATGCCCATATCTGGTCCTGAATGCGGTCTTGGGAACATCTTCTTCTTTGATCTTTAATTGATGGTATCCTGATCTCAAATTAATCTTTGAAAAGCATTTTGCTCCCTTCAACTGATCAAAAAGGTCATCTATCCTTTGTAGCGGGTAGCGGTTCTTGATCGTTACCTTATTCAACTCCCGATAATCTATGTATAGACACATACTCCCATCTTTCTTCTTTACAAACAGAACAGGTGCTCCCCATGGCGACGCACTTGGTCGTATCACTCCCTTATCCAATAATTCTTGTAGCTGGCTCGCCAACTCTTTCATTTCTGCTGGTGCCATCCTATATGGGGCCTTTGAAACTGGTTCCGTTCCTGGAGCAAGGTTGATTTTGAACTCGATTTGTCGATCTGGTGGTAAGCCTGGTAGTTCGTCGGGAAACACATCTGGGAACTCGTTAACTACAGGGATATCTTCCATACTGGGGCTGCCTTTTTCCGAATCCATTACATAAGCTAGGAACGACTCACAACCTTTTCTAAGTAGCTTCTTAGCCTGAACAATTGTAAGAAATAATTGCTCTTGCCTCTGCCCCTTAAATACTACCTTCTCTCCACTCTTCGTCTTTAAATACACTTTCTTGGTCTTACAATTAATCTGAGCGTTATTCTCTCATAACCAATCCATTCCTAAAATTATGTCAAACTCTCCCAACTTGAAGAGTATCAAGTCGGCTGAAAACTTATACCCCGAAATATCAATCTCACACTTTGGACAAAATTGATTCACATGAATCTTCTCTTGGTTCGCAATTACCACATTTACTACCTCACTCGTAACCATTTTATCACATTGAAGCTTATCAACAAAAGATTCTGATATGAAAGATCTTGTTGCTCCCGAATCAATCAATACTTTAGCTTTGACATTATTGAGTAAAAGTGTACCTGATATCACCTCCGAATTCTGTACAATATCCTTCATCTTCAAATCAAATGTCCTTGTTGTTGCTTGCGGGGTTGGTGCGGGTGGTGAAGGTAATGACAATACCCCAGCTGGAACGCTTGCACTGGTACTTGCCACATTCATCAGAGCTTTGACTGGTCCGGTTGCCTTGCACTCCCTAGCTATGTGTCCAGTCTTCCCATACTTATAACACGTAACTCCTGGCTTCGGCATCTTGCACTCATTCGCCAAATGTCCCTTCTGATTGCACCTGAAGCATGTCATGCTCAGCTTATTACACACTCCGGGGTGCCTTCTTCCGCAGTGCTTGCATTCTGGCCTCTGGAACCTATTTTCTCCAACTTGCCCTTGGCTTGCCTGATTGTTCCCCTTTGATTCTTGCCTTTTACCCAAATTTCCTTTCTTTTGAAAATTTCCGCCCTTCTGGAAACCCATCCTTTTTACATTCCGATCTTGTAAACTTCCGGCTTCAGACTTTTCTTCATAAAATGGAACCTTCCTCTTCTTATTATCCCTCTTTTTCCTTGACTGCATCCCATTATTCTCAATCAGAGCAGCTTTCTGTACTACTCCCGCATAAGTTTCAAGCTCAAACATAGCCACCCTATCTCTGATCCAAGGCTCCAATCCTTGCTGAAATTTCTTTGCTTTTTCCTCATCAGTGCTGGTATACTTTGTCACAAACCTTGACAACTCAGTGAACTTCTTCTCATACTCCAATACAGTCATGTTCCCTTGCTTCAACTCAAGAAATTTTAGCTCCATCTAATTCTGCATGTACTTAGGGTAATACTTGTCCAGAAATAACTTCTTAAATCTCTCCCAAGAAACCTGCTGAGTGACTTCCATAGCTTTTACTGATTCCCACCAATAGATGACTTCTCCCTTCAAGAAGTAAGTGGCATACAGCGTCTTCTGATCGTCTCCTAACTGTACCAACTCAAAAGCCCTTTCCATCTCCTTGATCCATGTGTTAGCTATCACTGGATCAGTGGTATCATGAAATACAGGTGGATTCACATTCTGAAAAGCCTTGAAAGTGACAATTTGTCTAGGTGGTACTGGTGGTTCAGGTGGTTGGTGTGGCTCACAGTTATCTTGATTTTCAATTCGTTGTTGAAGAGTTAGTTGTTGTTGAGCTATAGCATTGGTCTGCTGTTGCAAGGTTTCCAGTAATCGAAGAATGTTTGGGTCTGTGGTGGATGTGGTTGTTGGGTTCTTCTTTTTGGGAGGCATGGTCCTGAAATAAGAGTTATGTCAAAACATATATGAATGATAAAATGATTCGAGGGTATCGCGTGGCATTCTTATTTACATATGGGGTCAAGTTTCCAAATTAAGCAGATATGGTGATGCATATATATATAAAAAAAACGTAAAATAATAGTTGAGAGCAAATAGAACAATAGAACATAATTATTGAAATTATAAAGGTCACAGTACATAGGATTGGGACATAGTCTGATTCTAGGAATAACTGGCTTATTTAAAGGAACAACGGAAACAACTGGGGATTCCACAGAGTCTGACAGTACAACAACATGAAAGGTAAATGGAAAGAACTAAGGCTCCACTCCATCTGAACGGGGCTTGGTAGTTTTTTCCTCTCGAAGCGTCTTCACAATGCTCTGGAGCTCATCCGCCACCATCAGAATGACATACTGGCTGGTACGGTCCCGGTGCGCTGGCATCTCCTCAAGCTTAGTGTTGACGTACTGAACCAAGGTCTCAAGTCTCGCAGTCATCTGCTCCTTGGGCTTCCCTTTGTAGTTTCGGCTGTCCGGATACACGTTCTTCAGTCGGTCTATCAGTCGGTCGTACTTGCCCTGAAGCATGTCGAACTCGCGCCTCAACTCAGCATACACTGTGAGAGCAATAGTGTCGTCCGACCCAGAGGATGACGAGGAATGCGCCCTTTGCTGACAACCAATAAAAGGAGTATTAATAATACTTTACTTAACCTACTCTCTCGCATATTATCTATAACCTACACACATATCCTATAACCTATTTAGACTGTCCAGGGACTCTAAACCGTAGCACTGATACCAAAACCTGTCACACCCCCAACTTGAACAACAAAATAAATATAGCTATTACAACATTTTAAGGGAAGAATACACAACCAACTCCAAGATCTTACAGTTTAGGATTTGGAATAGCCCAACTCTACCAACTATTACATCTGATTACAATTACCGTGTCCTCACACAAACTATTATTATTTATTCTACCTGAGCTCGAACATAAGCATCAGCATCACAGGTCTCACGAGCAGTCTGCTTGAATCTAACCATAGCTGCTAGCTGTAATATCAGGGTAAAGCAAGAAGTGAGCCAAATGCTCAACAAGTGTTAACAGTACGATACAAACATAAATCGAGATATACCTTTAAGAATGATAATGGAAAGACATAACCAATGATAACGAGAGATAAAACTTATGTGAGATGGCATCATTTTGCTTGTATCAAAACAATTTTAAAATCATGTCTTAATCAAAATCATTTTATGACACTACATATTACAGCCGGTGATCAGCCGCGAAGTAATCCCGAACCTCGCTGGGTTCTAAAACATTAACGGGAATCCCTAGGAAACTTTTAGGCCTGATATAAGTATGGAAAGGACTCGCGTCTCAGTCCAGATCCACTATTCAAGGAAAACATTTATCCCCCTTGGGACTGAAAACCCATATTTTATTTATTTCAAAAACTGATGCCGAATTATAACAAAATCTCTTTTAACAGTAAACATTTTTATTAAGGGATTATAGATCAACTCGAAACACGGGAAATATGGTACTAAATCTCAGGGCCATGATTCACAAAACTTTACTCTATTAGGGTAACAAAAAGGTTTTCATATGTCAGAACTTGGACAGGAAAATTTGGTGGGACTAATGGATAATATGAAGGGGTATTGCCAAACTGGGCTTAAAGCAATGGTTTTTCGTCAAGGTTCAAGTGCTGGATCATCAAGGAGGTAAGCTTCATGAATACTAAGGGTTTTAAGGTATGAAGAAATGATTTTTAGCTCAGGATATATCAGAATTGTCAAGCTTTAGAATAAGAAAGAGGGGTATCAATCAATGAGGAATCACTTTGATAAGTATCTAACTTTCAGGGTTCAAGGTAAGGTTCTATAGCGGTTCAAGTATCAGGATGAGATATCAATACTTAGGAATCATCAGCATGTTAATCAAGAGGATCAATCAAGTAATATAACAACTCTTCATTTTATCATGGTATTTAACTATCATGAAAAGACTTTTGAACTACTTGCAATACATACTCGAGATTTCATGGCATTTCTATATAATTCAAAGATAAACGAAAGATACGCTTGATTTAAACATATCAAAATAACTCAGGATAATGGCATCGATATATATGAACTGTTTATTGTAAATACAAAGGTCAAGTTGAATCACTTGCCTTGAGAAAGGCTGGTCTGGTCTGACTGGTAGGAGCAACAACTGGAGCTTCACTCGACCTTTATGGCAAGTTTTCCCTCATCTCGAGATCCTACATAAATAATAATCCTCATTATAATATATTCTTACCATCTTAACATATTTACAACCCAAAATTAAACACGAATGACACTTAGGCCTATATGCACTTAATTTTATATTCACCTTTAAATTACAAAAGTACACACATAGCCACATATTCTCATATCATATATTAATACCAAATAACACCATATACACCATAATGTGACACTAGGCTTGGATGATCTCGACTCACAACTTAAGTCACTTGGTCGCTAAACTAGACAAGGTCTTCTAATTTTGGCTTCCTAACTCGATGTGCCTTTCCTAAATTATCCAAAACCTATTGACCCTCACTTGTGCCTTTTGCTCTAATGACCTTATACTATCTTACAACTATGGTGGTCGACCTAATACTCACTTCTAAGTGTTCTAAAACTATGTGATAAGTGAAAGTGCTCACTGGTGCAAATTTCAGAATGATAACTATAGTTTCTTGAGTGCATTAGACACTCTTAAACTACAAGTTTTCCTTCAAAACTTTTACACAAGACTCTCCTGACCTAAGGGCATCTCACAAACTTGATGTGGCTCAAGGGCCTGGCTTGGGCCTTCTTGGGCCTAAGCTAAAAGTCCAAGGTTCCCCTGTTTTTCTGGGCAGAAAACGCCCTGACTTGAATTAACTTGTGACACATGGTTCTAACTCATATCCTATGAACTATGGTTGGAAAAACTTCTATGACACTCCCTCTAACTAAGGCCCAATAGGGTCTAATGAGGGCCTACCCTTGACATGGTCAAATCTTCCTATTTCTAAGTTACAATAAAACTGTCCCCTGCTGGACAGATTTTGTTATTCTACTTGTGCACCTAACCAAATGACATGCAAACCTCCAACCAACTCCTAAAACCTTTTATATATCCCAATACTAACTTCTGGTAGCTTGGGCCTCAAAGTGCACATCAATGACATGGTCAAAACTCATTCTAAACCTCAGGGTGCTAAACTGATTTTCTGCAGAAACTATAACTCTCATTTTCCAAGGTTTTTGACTTGACAAACTCAACTAACAACAACTCAATACTTAAACCAAGACTTATACATGGTAATCTACTGTACTAACTCCCTTATTCTCAAAATAACCTTGGGTGAGATCATCCTTACCTAAGGTACAATTATGGCAAAACAAAAGAAACTACACTTCACAAATCACAAATCTTCATGCTTTTGAAACAACAAGATATGCATTTTTATAAAAGATAACCACGAATTTTTACCATGCAACAAGAAGCATAGATCAATATTAACACATTATTCCTACTGAAATTAAGGCTTTCTAACAAAATCTTTCCAAATAATCAAAATCTTACAACATTCTAAGAGAAATCCACATGCATGCATGTCCTCGGGTTTTGCAAACCAAAACAACACATTTTCTTCTTATATTCTATCATAAAATTGACATGCAAACCTAGTATAAGATATACCTAGATGATCAATTAGCATGCAAAGAGTTTTATCCAATTTTCACAATAAAATTCAAGTTATTATCACATAAACATGCAAAAAAATTGAGTTAAGCAACAAGAATAGTCTTAAGGACCATTCATTCGGCTCCCATATGGTCATGGCCGAATGAAATGGATGGTAATGGCCATTTAATCATCAAGAGTTTCACTCTCAAGACTTGGCACTTATCCAATCCTTGTAGTCCTCTCAAAAACAACCCTAAACTCACAAGAATCAAGGTTGTACTTTGAGTTCCAACTAGAACCTTAACATGCAACTTCAAAACCTAAACTTTCTATTCAAAACTCTTTAAAATATAAGTGATCATGGTATGTGAAGTAACATTTACTTGTGTAAAGAGTGGAAGCTTGGTTGAGGATGGAAGAAAAAAAAATGGGGAGGGGGTTTCGGCTTTTAGCCGACAGTGAGAGGGGAGAGCCGAGAGGAGGGGAAAAAGAAGGAGGGAGGTGTGGAATGGTGGAGTGAAAAATGAAGTGGTAATCATATTTGTTTGGTTGTTATGCTTTTGATTTGACCCCAAGTGACTGGATTTAAGAAATGACACAAGTATCCTTCTAGCTAAAGTTAGGTAGATTTGCATGCAAGGACAAAGTGGTAACTTGGTTAGTAAAATGAAAGTGAGTGGGGTTGGAAATGTCTTCCTTGCCCCTTAGTTAAATGGAAGAGTATTTGCATGCAAGGATAGCTATGTAATTTGCTAATTATAACAAATAAAATTTGTAAAGATTTATTTTTATAAAATAAAATACAAGTTCAAAAATTATAAAATTTATACCATAAAATAACTTGGATTTTTAGAGACTTTTTAAAATCATTTTCAAAATTTGTGAAAAAATCCCTTTCAAAAGAAAATTTTTCCAAGGCTTAGAATATTCCTTATAAATCAAAAATAAAGAATTTAAATAAACTCTTGCTTTGAAAAATCATATACTACATAAAGCAAATTTATAATGCAGAAATTTTCACTCACACAAGCGTACAGTCATTGAATTATTTCATTCGGCTTTAATATTATACCAAATCCACAAATAATATTACACGAAAATACCGGTTGTAACATCCTCTCCCCCTTAAGGGATTCTGTCCCCAGAATCTAAGAGAACATATGAGGATACCGGGAACGCATATCAGACTCTAACTCCCAAGTCGATTCTTCGACCTTAGGGTTCCTCCAAAGCACTTTCACTAACCTTACGGACTTATTTCTAAGACTCTTTACTTGCCAGTCGAGTATTGTAACCGGTTGCTCCATAAATGATAGGTCTTCCTGAATTTCTACAGGTTCATATTCTATCCCATGGCTAGCGTCAGGATTATACTTCTTAAGCAACGACACATGGAACACATTATGCACATGCTGATACTGAGGTGGTAAGGCCAACTTGTAGGCCACCTTTCCCACTTGACTCAAAATCTCAAAAGGACCTATGTATCTAGGTGCTAACTTCCCTTTCTTGCCAAATCTCATCAACCCTTTTCTAGGTGACACCTTTAGCAATACAGCTTCGCCAATTTGGAATTGAACATCCTTACGCGCTGGATCCGCATACTTCCTCTGTCTATCTTGAGAAGCAAGCAACCTTTTTTGAATTAACTTGACCGAGTCATGCAACTGTTGTACCAATTCCGAGCCGAGGATTCTTCCTTCCCCTACTTCATCCCAATTTATTGGTGATCTACATTTTCTCCCGTACAAAGCTTCGTATGGTGGTATGCCGATACTGGAATGATAGCTGTTGTTGTAAGAGAATTCAATCAACGGCAAATGATCGTCCCAACTTCTTGCAAAATCAATTGCACAACTGCGCAACATATCTTCAATTGTTTGAATTGTCCTTTCACTCTGGCCATCAGTCTGCGGGTGGTACGCCGTGCTCATATTCAACTTCGTGCCAAGACATTCCTGAAATAGCTTCCAAAATCTCGAATTAAATCGGGGATCTCTGTCTGAAACTATTGATACGGGTACTCCATGTCTTAGTACGATTTCGCACACATACAGACGAACCAACTTATCCAGTGACGACTTCTCATTTATTGGAAGGAAATGCGCCGACTTCGTAAGACGATCAACTATAACCCATATTGCGTCATGTCCGGATTTCGTTCGCGGTAGACCTACTATAAAGTTCATAGCGATATTTTCCCATTTCGATTCTGGAATCTTCAGGGGCTTAATTAATCCGCTTGGTCGTTGATGTCCTGCCTTTACTTTCTGACAAGTATAGCACTTCACAACCCATTCTGCCACGTCTCGCTTCATATTTGGCCACCAAAAGTTCTTCTTTAAGTCTCGATACATCTTGGTGCTTCCCGGGTGGATTGAAAATTTCGAATTGTGGGCTTCATGGAGGATCTCATTCTTTAATTCAGGTACATGAGGAATCCATATTCTGGATGAAGACCTTAGTATCCCTTGCTCATCCTTTTGAGTATTAATCTCCTCTCCAGATAACTGATTCTTCTCTTTCTCCATTACTTCTTCTTGACACTTCTTTATCTTTTCCACTAGTGTTGGCTGAAAGATTATTGCACGACAAACTTCCTCGACTTTTCCATAAGCACAAAGTTCCAATTCCAATCTTTCGATTTCTTTAGATAACTCTTTTGATGTTATCATCATATTCAGTCTCTCCTTCCTACTCAAAGCATCGGCCACTACATTCGCCTTTCCAGGATGGTAATTTATCGAACTGTCATAGTCCTTGATCAATTCCAGCCATCTCCTCTGCCTCATATTGAGCTCTTTCTGAGTAAAAATGTACTTTAAACTCTTGTGATCCGTGTAGATTTCACACTTCTCTCCATAGAGGTAGTGTCTCCAAATCTTGAGTGCGAACACTATGGCGGCTAGTTCCAGGTCATGCGTCGGGTACTTTAACTCATGCGGTTTCAACTGTCTTGACGCATACGCGATCACTTTACTGTGTTGCATCAACACACAACCCAAACCCTTATGTGAAGCATCGCTGAATATTACAAAGTTTCCTTGGTCATCTGGAAGTACTAACACCGGAGCTGTTACCAACTTCTGCTTTAACTCTTGAAAGCTATCTTCACATTCTGCACTCCATTCATACTTTTGATTCTTTCTGGTTAACTTGGTCAATGGCGTGGCGATCTTCGAGAAATCCTTGACGAATCTTCTATAGTATCCGGCCAATCCTAGAAAACTTCGCACTTCCGTAGGAGCCTTTGGCCTCTCCCAGTAGAGCCCTTATAATTGTCCCTGGAGAATAAGAACTAAACCAAAGCATAGTTCAGTGTACACAAGATGACTATGATGACCTCAAGTCTAAGGATACTTGTACAACTATCACTATGTGAACAACTGCTAACACGTGAGTGAACTCCATCAGTTGTTCAGCTGTGTGAGTCATGTTCAGTGAACTTATTCTATAATAAGCACCTACATACTAGCTATAGTGTCACCACACAAATGTCTATGAGAACATACATCCTTCATAATGAAGCAAACATAGTATGTACCGATCTTTGCGGATTACTAATTACCAGTTAGTAATCCTACGACCAGGAAATATTTAA
Source organism: Apium graveolens (assembly GCF_009905375.1). NCBI lineage: Eukaryota > Viridiplantae > Streptophyta > Magnoliopsida > Apiales > Apiaceae > Apium > Apium graveolens. Next base: position 225,555,270 of record NC_133652.1, read on the forward strand.
GTTTAGAGTTATCATCTTTTAGGTCTCATTATTATGATCTCATCATAATCCATAAAAAGCTTTACTCTAAACTATGGTATATCTTATTTAAACACTTAAATAGATAAAGCCCGCAATAAAACCAAAACAAGTCTTTTATTAATATCAATGAAATCAAAACAGATTACATAAAAGTTATTCTTAAATCATCATACATGATTGGACTTAGGACACTTCTCTTTCAACATTCACATGGGTTGATTACATACAAAAGGAATGTGGCAGCCTGTTTGCAGGTTTTAGGGAATAAAGAAGCATTTCCATTTCCATGTTTAACTGAAGATATTCAAAGATGCTGGATAGAGTAATGAAGTAACATGTGAATAGACTCAGATTCTTGTTTTTATTGTTTTTCTTATTCATATGTAACTAGGTAGTATATAAACCAAGTGTAGCAAGTGTTTAAGTAAGTGAACAATAGGAGTTGAACAGAGAAATAGATAAAGCTACATCGGTTAGGAATTCTCTATGTTCATCTTTGTAAAACACTTGTAAGCAACTGTGTGCATTCTTGCATCACATAGTTCTCTAATCTTTATATATATATCTCTGGTGGAAAGTTCAATCCACCAAAAAGTTTTTAAACTGTTTTTTTTATTTATTTTGTGTTTGAATACTTGAATGTTTTTAATCTGCATAACTGCATATTCATTCACAGTTATATATTGAAAAGTTTTTTTTTTAATTTCCAAAAGAAACCAGAATTCCATTCAACCCCCTTCTGTAATTTTGTTGTTAGATTGTTAGGGAAAAACAATTGGTATCAGAGCAAGCTCTTGACACACTAAGAGTTTAAAGATCAAAATAAACTAACAACATGAGTAGAAAGGATGTTGGAGTGAAGATCCCACTTCTGTACAAAGACCATTATCATCACTAGATAATGAAGATGCACCTTCATCTACTCTCTCAAGATGAAAGATATGTTGACTGCATAGAGAAAGGACCTCATGTTCCTCGCAGGGCTGCAACAGATATTGAAGGAGCTGTTGAAAATGAGCAAACAATTTCAAATACAAAGTCAGAATGGACAGATAAAGATATTGAGCAAGTTTATAAAGATAAAAGGCCATAAATATTATGTTCAATGGTGTTGATGGAGATATGTTTGACAATGTTATTGAATGCAATGGTGCTAAGGAAATTTTGGACCAAATTCAAATGATATGTGAAGGAACTGAGCAAGTCAGAGAAAACAAGATGTAACTCTTCATACAACAATATGAACATTTCCATTTTGAAGATGGTGAGTCACTGGGTGCCAATTTCAGTAGATTTCAAAAACTACTAAATGGTTTAAAGTTTTATGGGAGGATCTACCAAACTAAAGATTCAAATCTAAAATTCCTGAGGTCTCTACCAAAAGAATGGAAGCCATTGACAGTCTCTCTCAAAAATTCTCAAGAGTATAAAGAATTTACTCTAGAGAGACTGTATGGTATCTTAAAAACCTATGAGCTCGAAATGGAGCATGATGAGCTATTGGAGAAAGGAAGAAAGAAAGGTGGATCTGTTGCATTAGTAGCTGAACAAGAGAGAGGAATAGAGTTGAAGGTTGAAGCTGTGGAATCTGTACCAAACTCAAGGGTTTGTGAAGGCAAAGGAAAAGGGCTAATGGCCGAGAATGAAGATTATCCTAGTCAGGATGAAATAGAGAACATAGATGAACATCTGGCTTTCCTATCAAGAAGATTTACCAGACTCAAATTTAAAAAGAATTTTGGAGCAACCAAGCCAAATAGAAACATGTTTTACAAGTCAAAATTCAAATGTTTCAAGTGTGGCTTGAGTGGTCAGAAAGCTTAACTCTGAGAAAAAGAGGTTTGAGCTAGTGGATTGTAAAAAGAAATACTTTGAATTGCTCAAACAAAAGGAAAAAGGCTTTCTTGACTCTGGAAAAAGACTGGGCAGCAGATAGGGAAGATGAAGATGAAGACACAAGCTATGTCAATCTAGATCTAATGGTCAAATCAGATGAAGCAGAGGTCAGTTCCTCAAGCAATTAGGTAATTACTAAAAACCTAGCACACCTTTCTAAAGATGAGTGTAATGATGCCATAAATGATATGTCTATAGAATTATATCACTTGCGTGCTACACTTAAATCATTCACTAAAGAAAACAATAAAATTAAAGATAATAATCTGTTTTTAAGTGAGAGGAATCCTGTGTTAGAAACTCAATTCATTGAGTTTGAGAAATTGAAAATAGAGTGCAAGATTGTAAAGGATGAACTGACCGAATCTTTGAAGAAAGAGGAAATTTTAAGAAAGCAGCTTGAACGTGAGCAAGAGTTGATCAAGGCTTGGAAATTATCGAGGAATATAAGTGCCCAAATTTCCAAAGTTCAAGGAATTGATTCTTTCTGTAAAGAATCCTGGAAAAAGGATAAGAAATGGACCCTATTTTGGTTGATAGTTTATCAACGGATGTGGAATCAACGGATGATGAAGCTAATATGTCAAAAGCTAAAAGTAAATATACGTTAAAAGAAAAGGATGCACATTTGTTGATAGAAAAGAAGCCAATCAACAAATCCAAGCTAGTCGAGCTGAATGAGAAATATGGATCAGTTTTTAAGAACTTTGTAACAGGAGAATCAAGTCAGGTCAAGGATGCAAAGAGAGTAAATGTGGGGCATTTGTCAATTAAGTAGTTGAGTGAAAGATTGGAGAAAATTGAGGTCAAGGCAGATTCTAAAAGGAAAAACAAAAGGAATGGGAAAGTAGGAATTAACAAACATAACAACTACACACCTGATAAATTTGCACATTGAAAGACTTGTGTGGAGTGTGATAGTGTTAATTATTTGTCTGTTAATTACAAATTTGTTATGCCCACACCCGTGTCTGCACCTCCCTCTTTTCCCAACATGCCCACATTACTAATGAATGTCATGCATATTATGCCTGCATACAATTTAAATGCACAATTTGTTAATATGCCATTTGCATAAAATCTTTTTTATGATGCATTTAATATGCCTCAAATGCCATTTAGCATGCCTTACTGGAATAACATATTTGCACAATTTATGCCATATCATGTTAATCAAAATGTGCATGATAATTTTAAAATTGATCATGGGATTCACAGTCAATCCCCTGGGACTAAGGTTGATCCTCAATCACCTAAGTCTGATGGTAGAAAACCTAAGAAACCTAAGAAAAAGGCTAACAACGCAGGACCCAAGGAAACTGGGGTATCAAAATCAACTTGATTTAATTTTGATATGTGCATGGAAACAGAAAGAGTCTATGTTATCTAGACAGTGGATGCTCAAGGTATATGACTGGAGACTCTACCTTGCTCACTGAGTTCAAGGAGAGAGCTAGCCCAAGTATTACTTATGGAGATGACAACAAAGGGTATACTATGGGATATGACTTATTTTCAAAGAGAATGTCATCATTGAAGAAGTTGCTCTAGTGGATGGACTCAAACACAATCTTTTGAGTGTCAGCTAGCTACGTGACAAAGACAACTCTATAACTTTCAATTCTGAAGCCTGTGTTGTTACCTGCAAGAAAAATAACAAAGTGGTTCTCACTGGAGTGAGAAAATGAAATGTGTATCTAGCCGACTTTAACTCATCTAATGCAGATTCTATCACTTTTCTTATTTAGCGAAGCAAGTCAAGATAAAAGTTGGCTATAACACAAGAAGCTGTCTCATTTGAACTTCAAGACTATGAATGAATTAATCAGGAAAGACCTACTAAGAGGCATTCCTCAAGTTGAGTTCTCAAAGGATGGATTATGTGAGGCTTGTCAAAAAGTGAAACAAATTAAAGCATCATTCAAAAGGAAGCTTGAATCTACAATTGAAGAACCACTACAACTGTTGCATATGGATTTTTTTGGACCAATTAATGTATTGTTAATTTCAAAGAAGATATATTGCCTAGTGATTATGGATGATTTCAGTTCTCTTTGACATATTTTCTTAAATCTAAAGATGAATCTAGTGAAATCATTATCAATCATATAAGGCAAGTCAACAATTATCCTGATCTCAAAGTTAGAAGAATTAGGAGTGATAATGGGATTGAGTTCAAGAATTCTGCAATGAGGTTGTTGTGTGAAGAAAATGGGATCATGCATGAGTTTTTAGCAGCAAGGACTCCCCAAAAAAATGGAGTGGTAGAAAGAAAGAATAGATCTCTAATTGAAGCTTCAAGAACCATGCTGGAGGAATCAAAGTTACCAACTTATTTTTGGGATGAAGTTGTCAATACTACATGCTACACCCAGAATATTTCTTTGGTTAATCAAGAAAAATGCATGACACCTTGTCAATTGTTCAAGAATAGAAAGCCAACACTGAACTTTCTTCATGTTTTTGGATGCAAATTCTACATTCTAAGTTAACTGAGCAACATGGAAAGTTTAATGCCAAAGCAGATGAAGGTATCTTTGTTGAATATGCGGTTAGAAAATCATATAAAGACTACAATCTAAGAACCAATATTGTTATGGAATCTTGTTAGGACAAAAACACGCGCTAAAATTACACGCAAGTATACGCGTTCGTAAGTAATATAGAATTCTTTCTAGTTCGTTCCCACATAGACTGGTTTAGGTTAAGTTCAATTTATGCACTTATGCAACAATGATATGGCTATCGTTCAATGCTAAGACAAATAACAAGTTGGTTTTTGATTAAACTAAGAGATTATACTAAATAGCATTAACTAAGAGAATTGAGGCTGAATTACTTATATGAGACAAACATGGGATTCTAACTTCATTACTACTTCATTCAAAGTCATTTATCTTAACCTTAGCATGCAATGGTGATGACAATTAATCAGATAACACGAAACTAGTAAACGCCAATTGTGGTTGTACGAATACCCTACTACCAGACATCTACAAAAGAGGCAGAAGCTGAATAGACACCAATTATGTTGAGAGCCTATATGTCTATAGAATTTGACAACATAAAGGTTTAATGTGCAAGTTATCTATCGTGATTACATAGGGCAAGTAAGATGGTTAAAATGACCTATGAATCATGCATAATAAATACATGAACCTATGCTAGCAAGGCAAGTTCTAAACCTCTAAACTCACTGGCACGTCAATAGAGATTAACACGCTATCTTATAAGTCTGCGATGCTCATAAGACGAATAAGCACAACCAATACTAGGATATCATACAATCACCACACATTTAGGTATCAAAAAAATAACTATTGAAATCCATAAGTAAATCTGTTAGAACCCCACGATAATGATTAGTTCATAACCGAACTCATCATCACCGTGGGTTCCAATGAAAGCATGGTAAATAAACTAAGTCTTTATAAACTGAATAAATAATCAAAGTACGTTAACAAGGAGTATTAGGTTCAAACAAATAGAGAAAACAAGCATCCAAGATTACAACTTAAGCAAAGAGTCACAAGTAAAAATTAGATCTTATTCTCCTTCATTGATTTGTGCTATTAGGTCTTCTCGTCGATATCTCCTTGCTCTCGTATCTGAGAAATGTCTTTTGGAGTCTTTAAATACCAGCCCATCCAATCAGGAGTCCAACAGATCAGTCTTCTATTCAAATCAGGATTCAAAATTTTCGACCTAGTGCGACTGCTCTGTGATCCCGCGCAGCCGCCCAGTACTTCTGCCAAACCAGCACGACCACTCCCAAGTTTAGCGCGATCGCCCTGGCCTTCTTGAAAAGACTGATTTTTCTGCTCTCCTAACTTCTCGTGCTGGTTCCTTTCGCACAATCAACTGAGGCTACATCCTAACACTCTTCTAGCATAAGAAAAATATAAAACCATTCATGCTTCCGACCATGCCCTGAAATGCAAAACACTACAAAACACATCAAAAACACAAATAACTTGAGTAGAAAATACCAATTCAAGCCTTTACAAAGCATTTTAAGTGGACATAAATGCCACTAACACACCCCCAAACTTGAATCGATGCTTTGCCTCAAGCATAACAAACTCAAAAATAAGAAATAAAAATGCATGAATGCAACTAACATGAATGCAACGATCTCCTCAGATTAACTAAACCAACCAATGAGAAATATCTCAATAAATGCAATTATTCGCACAAAGTTCAATCAAATCCCACAAATCAACTTACAAGCCAAAAACGTGTGTGTGTGCAATTGCTTAACAGATATACTCTCAAAACTAGATCAATAATCATAACTCACTACTCATCAATATAATCACAAGGTCATAAAAAGAATAAACGATAAACTCAAAATGACTGACAACACTTCAATTTTATTTATAACACTTAACAAAACACAACATGCTTATTTGATCGTGCAATGAGTGAGATTCACAAAAGACTTATACAATAATATCCATGTAACGAGCGTTAGGTTAGCGGATCCCATATTATAAAAGTCTTAGGTCACTAGGCACAAAGTCCCCTAGAACTTAATAACTCGAGTATTAAAGAGCCCACTCGTGATCAATTATGCACAACACATATTTTTTTTCTTTTTCTTTTCTTTCTTTTCTATTTTTTCACAATTTCTGCATGAGTGCGTTTCGCTCCATCTCGCTCAACCCTAGAATACTCATATAAATATGAGCCGGCTACTAGCCATTTGACACCTAGCCAAAACTAGCATTTAAATCCAATATTTCTCTCCAATTTTAAAAATCCATGTTATTTCATCACTAAGAGAATATCCTAAATTCTAGAGATAAACAAGTGATTAAACTTTGACAAATAAACAAGTCATGATCATGATCTAGCACTCAAGCAACCTATAAGACTTAGTGAAAATTTTCTTGTTTCTAGCATGCAAATCAAATCGTTAGGACTTTACATTCCTCTATACAACATCACTACACTCGAATCAACATCACAAATCAATCGGAAAAGCAAACTTAAGGGATCATGATATAATGCAAATGCAACTATATGCAACATGTTAACATGATAACAAATACGCAAAACAAAAAAAACAAATAACTACATGACAAATATGCAAACTATATGAACTAAACTATCATGAATATACAAACTATATGGACTCACACATAAATATTCCTTAACTACCACCCCCAAACTTAAAAATTTCACTTTCCTTGGTGTTAATAGCAAGGAATCAAGTTATAACTACTCAGAATCAGAATGATCATCACCCTCCACGGGTGGAGTGTCCAGAGGTGGGTACACAGAATACTCTCCAAAAACTGGCCACTATATGTCAACCCCCGTGGCTCGAAAAGATGTACCCAATGCCAGAGTAAGATCTTGCGCAAACCTGTTATGCGACTCATACATCGCATCCATCCACCTCGTCAAATGCCTAAACTGCACCGAGCCCAAACCATCACTACCCTCTGCCTCCTGCTGCTGCTGCTGCGAAGAACCGGCCTCACCCATCTGATGTCTCCATGCTGCTCTGCGGGCCTGAGATGAACCACCAGCATATGTCTGATTGGCTAGATGGCCACCCGTCAAATGATCATAGGTGTACCCAAGTCCTTTCTCATCAGCCTTCCCACCAAACCACTCCTACATGCTCAAGATCGTAGAACTGTCAAATGGGGGCGCTCGATAACTACAGCTGCTCGTGTGCGGGTCAATGAACACCCATTGCCACATAAAGCTTGGTCACAACCGAGGCATAAGGAATAGACCCCGTAGTGCTCCCACGCAAAAATCGCAGAATACCCTGATAAATAACAGACCCGAGATCCACATAATCTCCCTATAAAATCTCCCAAAACAACCTTGCACGATCCACAGTCACATCATGCACATGAGAAGACGGCATGATGTTCGCACAAATAAAAGCATTCCAATCACGATCGAACCTGTTCATGCATGAGGCAGGGAAAGTGAGATATTCATTCGATCTCCTCTTGAACTTCCGATGCGTGTTCGGGATAAACAGAGTAGTAACAATCAAATCCAAATAAAAATCCTCTCCCATCTTATTCACCCACTCCTCCTGAGTTGGCTATCGCTCGGGTTGGTTGATAACCCTATGAATAGCCTCCAGGCTATAGTCCACCGTCAACCCCCGTACCACCGTATACCCATTCTTATCCGCTTCGCATTCACATAGAACTCATGAACGACACTCATAGGCACATAAGCGGGTGTCTCATAAAAGGACACCCAACCCATCTCCAAAATTATCTCGAGAAGCTTACCATCCTTACCCGAAGGTAGGAAAACCCCTCTCATTCGCTATCTTCTTAGTCAACAGCCTCGTGTACTCCGCTTCAGCCTCCAGAGTAACAAAACTAGGCCTCGTACCCCCAACACTCAAAGAATCAGTAGTAGCAGGGTTAGTGTTGCTGCTAACTTGAGCGCGGGCTCTCTTGGGTATCATTGAAATTGATAAAGCGAGAAAAGAGAGATGTGTAGAGAGAATTATGGTTTGAGAGAATAAAAGTGATGGAGATGGATGTATGTAAGTGTATGTATATATAAAGAATAAGAATTAAAAGTGGGGTTAGTGGGGATAATGGGATGTTTATAATTGATTAGGAGAAGGAATTAGGGTAGTGGGAGGAGTTAAAATCGGCAGGAGTTTTATTTTTTTTGAATTTTCGGTTTTCTATTTTTTTCGGGTCTAGGGCCTCAGCGCAGCCGCCCCGCCAGGTAGCGCGAGCGTGCCATGTTTTTGTTAATCCAGCACGCCCGCCCTATTTCCCAGTGCTGGCACGCGCAACTTCTGTGGTCTCAGCACGGCCTCCCCGCTTCCCAGCGAGGGCGCACCGTGCTTCTGGAAAAAAGTCCCTGTTTTTCTGATTTTTTTTTGTGTTTTCTTCTGGTTTTTCTTCCTTCGATCTTCTACTAATGTACAAAAAACATGGGTTGCCTCCCAAGAAGCACTTGGTTTACGTCGTTGGCTTGACGTAGAATTCCAAGATCAAATTGACATAAAACGGCACTAACCACCTCACGGTTTGCTGTATTTCCATAGTAATGCTTCAAACGTTGTTCATTCACCTTGAATGCTTGGCCTATATCATTCTCAAAAATCTCCACCGCTCCATGCGGAAGCACAATTTTGACAACAAACGTCCCTGACCATCTTGACTTGAACTTTCCAGGAAAAAGACGAAGATGAGAGTTGAACAAAAGAACTTGTTACCCCGGCACAAATGATTTGATCACTAGACCCCTATCATGCCACTTCTTGACTTTATCCTTATACATTTTATTGTTCTCATTCGCTTGAAGTCAAAATTCGTCGAGTTCATTCAATTGAAGCATCCATTTCTTACCAGCTGCATCCATTTCAAGGTTCAATTTCTTGAAAGCCCAATAAGCCTTGTACTCTAGCTCCACAGGAAAATGACATCCCTTTCCATAAACCAATTGAAATGGTGACATACCTAACAGAGTCTTGAATGCTGTTCGATACGCCCAAACAGTTTCATCCAGCTTTAAAGACCAATCCTTTCTCGACAGACATATAACTTTCTCCAGAATTCGCTTGATCTCTCTGTTAGACACCTCAGCTTGACCATTAGTCTGAGGATGATAGGCTGTAGCAATGCGATGATTCATATTATATCTCTTCATCATAGCAGTAAACTTGTGATTGCAGAAATGCGATCCCTCGTCACTGATTATAACTCTTGGAGTCCCAAATCTTGTGAATATCTGCTTCTGCAGAAAATTTAGCACTACCTTCACATTATTCATCGGAAAAGATTTAACTTCCACCCATTTTGAGACATAATCTACTGCCAACAAGATATACTGATTATTGCAAGATGAGACAAATGGCCCCGTGAAGTCAATTCTCCGAACATCGAAGACATCAACCTCGAGAAGCAAATTAAGAGGCATCTCATCCCTCTTGGACATACTACCAACACGCTGGCAGTTATAACACTTCAACAAACTGATGCGCATCCTTAAAAAATGTAGGCCAGAAGAATCATGCTTGAAGGATGTGAGCAGCTATCTTTTCTCCACCATAGTGACCTACATAGACAGTTGAATGGTAGTCTCGCAAGATACCCTCTATTTCGCTGTACGGAATACATCTCCTGATGATTTGGTCAGCTCCTTGCCGAAAAAAATGGCCCATCCCACATGTACCACTTCACCTCGTGAAGCAACTTCTTTCTTTGAGCTGAAGTCAAGTCTGGAGGCATAATATTGTTCACAAGATAGTTCACAATGTCTGCGAACCGCGGTTCCTCTTCTTGCACCCCAAACAACTGCTCATCGGAAAAAGACTCATTTATCAATGTCTTATCCTATGAAGCTGTACTTGGATCTTCTAAACGAGTGAGATGATCAGCGACTTGATTCGATTTTCTATCCTTGATCTCCAACTCAAACTCCTGAAGTAAAAGAACCCATCGAATCAATCTCGTCTTCGAGTCCTTTTTCGAGACGAGATAGCGAATAGCAGCGTGATTAGTGAAAACTGTCACCTCGTCTCAAGCAAATAAGATCGAAACTTCTCAAAACCGTAGACAATGGCTAAGAGTTCCTTCTCAGTAGTAGTGTAGTTTAGTTGAGCACCATTGAGGATCTTACTAGCATAGTAGACCACATGAAATATATTGTTCTTCCTTTGCCCAAGAACTACTCCAACTACATAGTCACTCACATCGCACATTATTTCAAAAGGCTCATTCCAATCAGGTGCAGTAATGATAGGTGCCCTGATCAAACTCTTCTTTAAGCTCTCAAAAGCAGCTAGACGCTCATCATCAAACTTAAAAGGGACATCTTTCTCTAATAGATTGCACAATGGTTTAGAGATTTTAGAGAAATCCTTGATGAACCATCGATAGAAGCCCGCATGACTAAGAAAGCTGCGGATTCCCTTAACAAAAATTGGTGGAGGAAGGTTTTCAATGACCTGCACCTTGGCTTTGTCCACCTCAAGATCCTTACTAGAGACCTTGTGCCCAAGAATGATGCCCTGTTGCACCATAAAGTGACATTTCTCCCATTTGAGAACCAGATTGGTCTCAACACAACTTTTAAGAACTGCGCCAAGATTTTGCAAGCACTCATCGAAAGAATCCCCGAACATAGAAAAATTATCCATGAACACATCCATATTATAACCAATCATGTCAGAGAAGATAGCCATCATGCATCTTTGAAATGTGGCAGGTACACTACATAACCCAAAAAAAACTCTTCTGAAGGCAAAAGTACCAAACAGACAAGTGAAGGTAGTCTTTTCCTGAACTTCTAGAGTGATGCAAATCTGATTATATCTCGAATAACCATCCAAAAATCAATAGTACTCATGCCCAGCCAACCTGTCAAGCATCTGGTCAATAAAGGGAAGAGGAAAGTGATCTTTCCTCGTGGCCTTGTTCACCTTCCTGTAATTAATGCAAACTCGCCACCCCGTGACTGTTTGAGTAGGGATGAGCTCATTCTTTTCATTAGCAACCAATGTGATGCCTCCTTTATTTGGCACGCACTAAACTGGACTCACCCAAGAACTGTCAAAAATAGGATAGATAATCCATGCATCTAGCCACTTGAGAATTTCCTTCTTCACCACCTCCTTCATGATCGGATTTAGCCTTCTCTATTGCTCAAAAATCGGTTTGCTTCCTTCCTCTAGCAGAATATTATGCATGCAATAAGAAGGGCTGATTTCCTTGATATCTGCCATAGTCCATCCAATTGCCGATTTGAACTCTCTAATAATTCTCAAGAGCTTTTCCTCATTACTACCTTAAAGTTCAGATGCAGTAATAACAGGCAAAGTAGATGCATCACTTAAAAACGCATACCTCAAGTTTTCAGGAAAAGGTTTAAGCTCGAGTGTAGGAGCTTCCTCAATAGATGGCTTGAGACGCCCCTCAGCATTTTTGAGTTCTGAAAATCCAAGAGATTCAAAATGTTATCCAGCCTTCTCTTCCAAGGAGAAGCATTCAAATACTGCAACTGCTCATCACCTTCATCAACTTCACTATCTGAATTCCCCTTCAATGCTTTCTCTAAGGCATCAGACTTTAGCATTTGATCAAGTTCTGAAGTAACTACATAATCAGCCAATTCCACTTTTAACCACTCCTCTTTATCAGTAGGAAATTTCATGGCATTGAAAACATTAAATATCACATCCTGATCCAGCACTCGCATAGTGAGCTCACCCTTCTACAAATCAATCAAGGTTCGGCCAGTAGCCAAGAATGGTCTTCCCAAGATTATGGGAATCTTTTTATCCTCCACGAAATCAAGAATTACAAAGTCAGCAGGAAAGATGAGTTTATCCACCTTGACCAAGACATCCTTCATAATGCCTCGTGGATATATAATAGAATGATCGGCCAACTGTAAGGACATATATGTAGGCTTTGGATCAGGTAAATCTAACTTCTTGAAGAATGACAAAGGCATCAGATTGATGTTATCTCCCAAATCACATAAACACTTGTCGAACGACAATTTTTTGATGGTGCAAGGAATAGTGAAGCTTCCAGAATCTTTAAGCTTTGGAGGCAACTTCTGTTACAGCACAACACTGCATTCGTCCGTAAGAGCAACGGTCATTAAATCATCTAGCTTCACTTTCCTTGAGAGAATACCTTTCATAAATTTAGCATAGCTAGGCATCTATTCAAGAGCTTCAACGAAAGGTATGTTGATATAAAGTTTCTTGAACACCCCCAGAAACTTAGCAAATTGCTTATCCAACTTTTGCTTCTACAGCCTCTTAGAAAAAGAAGATGGAGGATAGATCTGTTCCCCCCCTGTATTACCCTCAGGAGGAGTGTGTTTCACATTTTTCTTCCTTGATTCCACTTCAGCTTCCTTCTGCACATCTTCTTCAGCCACCTTGATCAAGACATCCTCCACAATGCCTCGTGGATATGTAATAGAACGATCGGCCAACTACAAGGTCATATAAGTAGGCTTTGGATCAGGTAAGTCCAACTTCTTGAAGATTGACAAGGGCATCAGACTGATGCTCTCTCGCAAGTCACATACGCATTTGTTAAATGACATTTTTCCAATGGTACAAGGAATAGTGAAGCTTCTAGGATCTTTAAGCTTCGGAGACAACTTCTGTTGTAGTACAACACTGCATTCCTCCATAAGAGCAATGGTCTCTAAGTCATCAAGCTTCACTTTCCGAGAGATAATACCTTTCATAAACTTCGCATAACTAGGTATCTGTTCAAGAGCTTCAACAAAAGGTATATTGATATGAAGTTTCTTGAACACCTCCAGAAACTTCTCAAACTGTTTATCCAGCTTTTTCTTCTGCAGCCTCTTAGGAAAAGGAGCTGGAGGATCTATTTGTTTCTCCCCTGTATTACCCTCAGGAGGAGTGTGTTCCACAGTAGTCTTCCTTGGTTCCACTTCTGCTTCCTTTTGCACTTCTTCAGCCACGGCTTCCTCTTCCGAAACTTGAGATTTTTCAGAATTTGCAACCTTCCCAGACCTCAAGGTAATTGCCTTCACCTGCTCCTTAATTCCCTCTTTTCTGGCACTTCAGTGTCACTAGGGAGTGTACCAGGTTGACGATTTAGCAAAGCGTTGGCAATTTTCCCAATTTGATTCTTCAAGGTCTTGATAGAAACCGCTTAGCTCTTGCACATGAGCCTCAACTCCTCCAATTCAGATTTTTCATTATATTGTTGAAGTTAGAGTTATTGTCTTGGTGCATATTATGGTTGTTAAAAACCAGGAGGGTTGAATTGCTTTGCCGCATACTGCTGATAGGGCTGTTGCGCCGCATTCTAATTGTTGCTCCAACTGAAGTTAGGATGATTGCGATTGTTGGGGTGATAGATGGCTGGAACTGGTTGCTGCGACCTCTGAAAGTTGCTCATGAACTGAGCTGATTTACTAGAAATAGCACACTGCTCCGTTTCATGTGCACCAGCACAAAGTTCATAGACATTTATAATATGATTGACTCCATAATTAGCCAAAAAATTCACCTTCATCGTTAAATCCTTAAGCTGAGCAGCTATCGCAGTAGCTGCATCCACCTTCAGAATTCCTGCTACATTGCCTTGAGATAGTCTTTGAGAAGGATTATGGTACTCATTAGCATCCATCAGTTCAATCAACTCATAAGCTTCATCGTAGCTCTTAGACCATAAGGCTTAACATGATGCTGCATCAAGCATGGGTCTAGACTGTGCTCCCAAGCCATTATAAAAGCAATTGATAATCATCCAGTCAGACATCCCATGATGAGGACACTTCCTAAGCATCTCCTTATAGTGCTCCCAAGCTTCACATAAAGATTCTCCTGATTGCTGCGCAAATTGAGTAAGAGCATTCCTGATTGCGGCTGTCTTTGCCATAGCGAAGAATTTAGTAAGAAACTTCTGAGCAAGATCTTCCCAAGTAGTAATAGAGCCTGGTGGTAGAGAATGCAACCAACACTTAGCTTTATCCCTCATAGAGAATGGGAAAAGCCTCAGCTTAACAGCATCTTCAGAAATATTGTTGAATTTGAAAGTGTCGTAGATCTCGATGAAATCTCTAATGTGCATGTTGGGATCTTCCGTTGGAGAACCCCCAAACTGGACTGAATTCTGCACCATCTGAATCATGCTAGCCTTGATTTCAAAAGTATTAACAGCGATGGTTGGTCTAACAATGTTAGACTGAATGTCATTGATCTTCGCTTGAGAGTAATCCATCAAAGCTTTCAGATTCGCTACTGGTTCTCCCATTGCAATAATAGCTTCTTCTTTAACTTTCTCAACTTCTGCAAGAACTTCTTCAACTACTTCAACTTCTTCCTCTGCTTTATCCAGTGTTCTCTTTCGAGATCGAGAACGCGTTAGCATAAACGCTCTTTATAGTACCTGAAATACAAACAAGCAATAAGTAAAATATACGAGTCAGTGAACTTTAACGGCCACTGATGTCAAACACATAAACTAAAAATTAACACTGAGTCCCCGGCACCGGCGCCAAAAACTTGTTAGGATGAAAAAATGCGCTAAAATTACATGCAAGTATATGCGTTCGCAAGTAACATAGAATTCTTTCTAGTTCATTCCCACGGAGACTGGTTTAAGTTAAGTTCAATTTATGCACTTATGCAACAATGATATGGCTATCATTCAATGCTAAGACAAATAACAAATTGGTGTTTTATTAAACTAAGAGATTATACTAAATAACAATAACTAAGAGAATTGAGGTTGAATTACTTATATGAGACAAACATGGGATTCTAACTTCATTACTACTTCATTCAAAGTCATTGATCTAAACCTTAGCATGAAATAGTGATGACAACTAATTAGATAACACGAAACTAGTAAACATCAACTGTCCTTGTACGAATACCCTACTACCAGACATCCACAAAAGAGGTAGAAGCTGAATCGACACCAATAATGTTGATACCCTATATATCTTTAGAATTTGACAACATAAAGGTTTAATGTGCAAGTTATCTATCGTGATTACATAGGGCAAGTAAGATGGTTAAAATTACCTACGAATCATGCATTATAAATACATGAACCTATGATAGCATCGCAAGTTCTAAACCTTTAAATTCACTATCGCTTCAATAGAGATTAACACGCTATCTTATAAGTTCGCGATGCTCATAAGACGAATAAGCACAACCAATATTAGGATATCATACAATCACCACACACTTAGGTATTGAATCAATTAACTATTGAAATCCAGAAGTAAATTCATTAGAATCCCACAATAACGATTAGTTCATAACCTAACTCATCATCACTCTGGGTTCCGATGAAAGCATGGTAAATAAACTAAGTCTTTATAAACTGAATAAATAATCAAAGTACATTAACAAGAGTATTAGGTTCAAACAAATAGAGAAAAAAAGCATCCAAGATTACAACTTAAGCAAAGAATCACAAGTAAAAACTAGATCTTCTTCTCCTTCGTTGCTTTGAGCTATTAGGTCTTATCGCCGATATCTCCTAGCTCTCGTATCTAAGAAACGTCTTTTGGAGTCTTTAAATACCAGCCCATCCAATCAGGAGTCCAACAGATCAGTCTTCTATTCAAATCAGGATTCAAAATATTCGACCTAGCGTGACTGCTCTATGATCCCGCGCGGCCGCTTCTGCCAAAGTAGCGCGACCGCTCCCAAGTGTAGCACGGCCGTCCTGGCCTTCTGGAAAATACTGATTTTTCTGCTTTCCTTGACTTCTCGTGCTGGTTTCTTTCGCGCAATTAACTGAGGCTCCATCCTAACACTCTTCAAGCATAAAAATAATGTAAAACCATTCCTGCTTTCGACTATGCCCTGAAATACAAAACACTACAAAGCACATCAAAAACACAAATAAGTTGAGTACAAAACACCAATTTGAGCCTTTACAAAGCGTTCTAAGTGGACATAAATGCCACTTAACACACCCCCAAACTTGAATCGATGCTTTGCCTCAAGCATAATAGACTCAAAAATAAGAAAAATAAAAATGCATGAATGCAACTAACATGAATGCAACGATCCCCTCAGATTAACTAAACCAACCAGTGAGCAATATCTCAATGAATGCAATTATTCGCACAAAGTTCAATTAAATCCCACAAATCAACTTACAAGCCAAAAACGTGCGTGTGTGCAATTGCTTAACGAATATACTCTCGAAACTAGATCAATATTCATAACTCACCACCCATCAAGACAATCACAAGGTTATAAACAGAATAAACGATAAACTCAAAATGACTGACAACACTTCAATTTTATCGGAGTTATACAAGGATTCATGCTTTTATTTTAACACATAAAAAACACAACATGATTATTTGATCATGCAATGAGTGAGATCCACAAAAGACTTATACAAATACCCATGTAACGAGCGTTAGGGTAGCAGATCCCAGAATATAAAATCCTTAGGTCACTAGGTACAAAGTCCCGTAGAACTTAATAACTCGAGTATTAAAGAGCCCACTAGTGATCAATTATGCACAACACAAATTTTTTTCTTTTTCTTTTCTTTTTTTCTCTTTTTCTCTTTGTTCAAGAGTGCAAACAAGAAAAGCAACTCAAGATGAATGTCTATACAGCAGCTTTCTATGACAAGAAGAGCCAAAGAAGGTAGAAGATGCTTTGTTGGATCATGATTGGGTTTTAGCTATACAGGAAGAGTTAAACTAATTTGAAAGGAAAGTATGGAAGCTGGTACTTAAACCTAAATGCAAGAATTCTATTGACACCAAATGGATATTCAGAAATAAGTTGGATAAAAATGGCATAGTTATAAGGAACAAAGCTAGATTGGTTGATAATGGCTATTGTCAATAAGAAGGAATAGATTTTGATGAAACATTTGCTCCAGTTGCAAGACTTGAAGCAATCAGAATCTTTCTGGCCTATGCAGCCCATGTCGATTTGAAAGTCTATCAAATAGATGTTAAAAGTGCATTTCTGAATAGAGATTTGGAGGAGGAAGTCTATGTTAGTCAGCCTACAGGTTTTGAAGATACCAACTTTCCAGATTATGTCTACTGTCTTTTGAAAGCACTTTATGGATTAAAACAAGCACCTAGAGCCTGGAATAATACTATGTCAAAGTTCCTTTTAGAAAATCATTTCACAAGAGGTACTATTGACAAAACACTTTTCTTTAGAAATGTTAATGACTCTAGCACACTTGTTCAGATTTATGTAGTTGATATTATATTTGGCTCTACAGATGAGAAACTTTGTAAAAAGTTTTCCAAATTGATGCAAAGTAAATATGAAATTAGCATGATGGGATAACTAACTTACTTTCTTGGTTTACAAGTTAAGCAAGTTAGTGATGGGATATTCAGTAGTCAAACTAAATATATTCATGATCTTTTAAAGAAGTTTGACTTAATGGATTACACATCTGCAAAAACTCCCATGGCCACTGCCACTAAACTTGAATTGAACATTACCGAAAAGTCTGTGGACATTTCAAACTATAAAGGCATGGTTTGCTCACTTTTATATTTGACAGCTAGTAGGCCAGATATAATGTTTGTTACTTGTCTTTGTGCTAGATTTCAGGCTGATCCTAGAGAATCTCACTTAGTAGCTATTAAGAGAATTTTCAGATATCTCAAGGGTACACCAAAACTTGGCATTTGGAACCCTAGAGATAATGGCTTTTATGTACTTGGTTACTCAGATGCAGATTATGTAGGATACAAAATAGATAGGAAAAGCACAACTGGCATATGTCAGTTTCTGGGAAACAAGGTTGTGTCCTGGTTTAGTAAGAAATAGAATTCAATTTCTACTTCCACAGTTAAGGCTGAATATATTGCTGCTGGTAGTTGCTGTTCACAAATTTTATGGATGAAAAATCAACTATTGGATTATAGTCTATATGTGGACAAAATTCCAATATTCTATGATAACACAAGTGTCATTGCCATTACTGAAAATCATGTGCAGCATTCAAGGACAAAGCACATCAACATCAAGTACCACTTTATTCGAGAACATGTCATGAATGGCACTATGAAACTTTATTTTATTCAAAATGAGCAGCAACTTGTAGATATTTTTATAAAGCCACTTGATGAATCAACTTTCTCTAGGTTGATAAGTGAGTTAGGTATTCTTTATAATTCTTAATTCATTTTGATGTCCATGCAATTTGGAATGCATCCAGAAAAAAATTAATTTTTTCTGAAAAGATGAAATTTGGGCCAAGTCAATTTTAATCTCTCGATGGATGTTCATTATCCGTTGAGAATAAATATCCGTTGAATTTCATTATCCGTTGAAAGTCAAATATGTTTCTGGGTACTTTATCCCGCGACAGATAAAGGTACATCGTGTATCCGTCAAATTGTTTCAATCATAGCCGTTAATTCTAAACCCTATTCGTCAAATTTACTTACAATTTGTATGTATATGTCGATGGATAAGTTTTGGAATTTCTACAGTTCGCTTTTTTTATATGTGTATTTTTGGCAATTATCATTGGATACATTATTTTATTTTTAATTATTTGTTTGTCTTTTTTCTGAGAAAGTATAAAAGCCCCTCCTATTTTTTATTTCACTTTTATCTTTCTCTGAATTATAAAGCAAATTTCACTCTCTTCATCTCCAAGACCCCTTCCTCTCTGTAACTGCATACTAAGCAAAAATGTAACACCCCCAGATCCGGGGTCGGGGATCCGGGTCGTCACGAGTTCCATTTCCCTTAATAACACCCAATCTTAATAATTACTCAACTACTCTGTACTGTGACCCCACAATAAACACACACACCACACGTTATAGTCTCAGAGATGAACATCCAAAAATAACCACAAGTCATTTTATTCCATAATTATCTGCCAATACACCTTAAAAGGTTTTCTGAATAAATTTACATTTCTTTGCCATTATTACAATTCATAAATATAAATAAATCTGGTCCATCAAAAGTTGAAAGCCTAGCCTATTGGTAGTTCCTACCTCAGCTACGGCGGCATCAATGCTTCTAGAAAACTGTGGAACGTCTCCTAATCGCTTGCGAATCGGGAGCTTGGTTCTGTTCATCTTTTCTATCTGTTGTTGTGTGATGAAAGAAGAAAGCAAGGGTGAGCAGCAAGCCCACCAAAATAATATGTATAATGATTAATAGTATATGAGTCTACTCATAATACTCATGAAAATCTTGGTCAAAAGAAATGAACCAGGTTTGATATCTTAATGCGATGAAGTCGCAAAATATTCAGTATATATACATATATACTTTTCAAAATATTGGAAGTCCTCTTCCATGCATAATATACACAAGGTCCCAGTGTATAACTGTAAAAAAAAATATCGTTGCAAGGTGATCTCATATATCTAACCTTGTCTCAACGTTTTTCTGAAAATCTTTGTCATTCATAAGACAATTATTAATTAGATATAAGTTTAAAAGATGAGGTTACCAAATACCCCAATATACTTATATCTTTCCCAATACTACTTGAACTACCACCGTTCAAGTTATAATCAATATCAAAAGTTCATCCCACTGATGAGACCACAAGATAAGACTTGAATAGATTCAATCTTTGAAATATTATTGAATGAAAAAGTTATGAGATACTTTATTTAGTCCCGATATATATATATATCCACATACATATATATCCCGAAAACATTTCCTGGAACCTCTGTTATGTGAAGTATGAACAGAGTTCGAAACATCCAATGAATTTTGGAAAGGAAAAGAATTTTGGCATAAACCCGATATCTTGCTGATCAGGCAAAGATACCAATAAGTAACCTTTTCTACTAGTAGATGGACGAATTCCCCACTGGTCATCACCCTGGTCATAATTAAGACCTATGCTGGACTGCCACTCAGCCACCTATGCATTTGATGGACTCCCACTGAGCCACTTACACAATAATAGACCGTACCCCGGCCTGTCGCTTATGCCGACTCAATGAGAGGGGCTTACTTCCCGAATGTTGGGCAAGTAATCAATTCATTTACCAAATCTGCAACCTCGTTGCGAATATAAAATACACCACAGAGCCGGATTCCCCAGGTTTTGAGCGAGTATTTAAATCCCCTTAAAAAGGAAGATCTTAAATATAAAAAAAAAGTTTTGGGATCCGCTCTGACTTTTAAAAATCATTTTGAAGACTCGAAAACACTTTAAAGAGTGTTTGGAGTAAGGCTGATTTAATGAAGTAAATCAGTCCCCAGAATATTTAGAAAATGACTGAATATTATTGTTTTAAATAATATTCCCATAAAGAATAATCTTTATAAAAATAATTGAAGTAGAAGTATTAACTTATACTTGAAACGAGTATTAAATAACCAAAGATATACTTATATGAAAGTATTATCTTTATTTGAATAATCGAAAATAAGTTTGATTATTAACACCTTATTCTTTAATAAAATAAAGAATATATTTCAGCAAATAATCGGAGTCATAGATCCTCAAATGAATATTTAAATAATATTCAATAAATAAAATAAGCTGAGTCATAATACCTCGAATGAATATTATAAATAATATTCATTAAATAAAATAAATACATCCTCAAATGAATATTCAAATAATATTCAATAAATAATATAAAAGAGTCATAAGCCCTCGAATAATATTCGAAATAATATTCAATAATAAAATAAAGTTTAAAGTTATCGAATAAACCTTATTCGATTAATAGTTTGGAAAACTATAACCATATATATATATATAAATATATATATATATATATATATATATCCATATCCATATATACAAGATTACTCGGGATCCTCGACTCCCGGTTTTAGAAAATATTTTCACCTTTTGGGTCCCTATACTAAGGGTATATGCAAGTTACCGCTATCCTCTAGCATAGGTATTATCAACTGAACCAACAGATATATATTTCAAGAATATGAAACAGGCATGCATATATACCATATCACATGCTACAATATATCGCAAGAATTTGCTAAATAACCAACATGCATCTATCGCAAGATAATGCATATACAAGTGTATACATCACAACAACAGTATAACGGATAGAATACTTGCCTGAGCGACTGGGGGTTACGAATGGCTCGGGACGAGTCTGGTAACCTATAAACAACAAGTAAGTTGGAATTAAACCAAAATCACTTGTAATTCTATACTTTAACTAACTTAGACTCTAACGCTTGTTTTGCGCTCACTGATTCGCTTAAGTCACTCGGGTACCCTCGGCTCCATCATTTTTAATAATTTAACCTTTACGAGTTTTAAAGCGATTCCTTCGCGAGTGACTTACCAACTGCCTAAAACACTTACCATAAATGTTTCATGCATTAATTAACCCTTTTTGGTCTTTAACCTACATTTCAAAGTAAGGCGAGGGAAAAAGTTTCGTTCGTGAAACGCCGTTACTTGAAACGGTCGTTTCCCCTAAACCGTAAATCGGAATCGAACGAACTACATATCAAAACGAAGCTCGTAACATGAGCTATCTAAACATGGCAGTGGTCACAATTTAGCAGGGGGTTCTCGGGTCCTAATGCTATGCACAAAAACAGTCCAAAGAAAATCGGACGTTACGACGGCTATGTTTACGCGATTTCCCATTTTTTAAACTACCCACAATCAACACAAACCATCCTCAAATCCAACACACAACAAACACCCATCCTTATCACATCATAACAACCCCAACCAATTCAATTTAACCATTCATACTTATGCTTAAACTTTACTTTAATCATTCTTAAGTTTCTTTAAATCAAAACCACAAAATTACCATTTCATTTCACTACCATTCCAAATCTCAAACTCTAATCATAACAACAACTACAATAACATCCTACTCATCAAAATCACCTTATAATATATATGAACCTAGGGTTTGAAAATGGTATACCTTCCTTGAAGTGGTGGGTTGAGCTAGGAAGCCTTAAGAAGCTTGGAGAAGCCTTAGGAAAGCTTGGATCTTCAAGAAAACAAGAAAAAGTTCAAGTTAAAAACTTGAAAACACTATTCATTGTCTTCTTCATTGATTAAATGAAGAAGCTAGAGAAAGAATTAATGGCTTAAACTCATGATATAGCCATAACTAAGCATAAAGATGGTTAGGGAATTTTCTTACCAATTAAGGATGCTTGGATCTTGATTTTGGAAATTTTTTTCTTTGAAAAAGGCAAAAAGCCGAGAGCTAATATGAAGAACAATGCCTTGGCTGATTTTTTTTTGATTTTTGATGAAATGATTTGCTAGTTGGTTGGCTTGGTTTTGTTTTTGATTTAGCAAATTACCACCTTGCCCTTGAATTTGTGTGGTCCTTAATCAACCACACCTCCCTTCTTCCATGTCATGCTTATGCCACCCTTATGATGTCATCCTCCCTTCCTTGTCTCCTTTCTATTGGTTGGATGACATCACTCCCATTAATCCCTTTGATTAACTTCCTAATCGTTTGCCTAATGACCGCTGATCTGTTGTACGGTTCGCTTAACTTTCGTTCTCGTCTATCGTTTGAAGGATCATACCCGGGATCTTATTACTTAGGTTCCCTTAACCTTTCTCAATACATTATATTCCTTTTTATGATCCTCTATTATAATCCTTTAATTTAAATCCTTTTTATTCTGTTACCTTATACTCAATTCTCTCCGTATCTTATGGATTTCCGGGAAAAACCAAAGTGTTCGGAATTGGATTCTGACGATCTTTACATACACTTATATACCACATAGAGTACTAATAATATCCCATAAGATCAATAACAGAACCCCTACATAGCGTGGCATGAAAAGTTTTCTCATTCAGCAAAAACACTATTCATAAGGGTTTCGAAAATTCCCAAAAATTGGGGTTATTACAAAAAATGGCACCAGTAGTCAAAATCATGTCTCAATATGGGTTCGTCTACGAGAAAAACAACTTTGTAGCACTTGTAGAAAAGAGTGTTTCTTCTGAAGACTTTCACAAGATGATGGACTTCATTAGCAACTGCAAATTAAGTACCCTATGCTCGAGTCTCTTGTTATTTACCGTGAGGTTGTGGAGCAAGTTTGGACCACAGCCGTTTTCAACTCTACATATATAACCATTGCCTTCAATCTTAAAGATAATGATTTATGTGTTAATTGTGATAAAGTTCAAGCTTATTTTAAATTTTCTGAAACATTTGTTCCACACACAGACACTGATGTGAGTAACATGCTTAAATCTATGGGTTACTCTCTTGATTCTGCTAATTTAGCTAGAATTAAAAGAAAGTGCCTTAGAAAAGAATGGAGCTTACTATGTGATTCTTTTGTAAAAGTATTTTCTGGCAAAATAAGTAATTTTGATGCAATTACTTCTTCCATGCTTAATATGCTGGACATGCTTTTGAATGACAAGTATTTTAATTTCAACAATTATGTCATGCTAGAGTTAGGGTATAAAATAGGAGATATAAATAAAATACCAAAGAATGTGTATTATGCTAGGTTTCTTATGATGCTAGCTAATCATGTATCTAAGGATCTTTTAATTGAGGACCCAAAAAACAAGTTTGTTTGTTGGGTCCAATAAAAGAGAGTGCTTGCTGATTTATGCAGGAACAATCTTAATGATGGAGTGCCTCTTCGCTACATGCCAATCATGGAAACACCTCAGGTGAAAAAGATAAATGTTCTTGTCTCTAACTCTTCCCAACATTCTATTTCTTTGTGTTCAACTGTGGCTATGGTATCTGTGACCGTGACCAAACAGATGCCTTCCCAAGCCACTAAACCAAAATCTTTAAAATCCAAATCAAAGAAGCCACACTCTAGTTTCTCCAAAAAGAAAATAGTTTTAAAAACTACCACATCACCTAAGGGGAGTGTGAAGGGTAGTGAGCAAGGTGAGGGAAAGCATGAAAATCAAAGAAGCCCTAAGGATAAGGTGAGTGAGGAAAGTGTGACCCAAACCAGCCACACCACAGTCTCCCAATGGACTGTGGTGATTAATAAGGAAATAAGATCATTACTAGTTAAATCCTTTCTAAAGGATGTAGCTATTGAAACAAGCTCTCAACCAAGAGCATAGGGAAAAAGGGGAAGGGACACAACTGACCAAACACAAACCTATATTTTATAAAGAAGAAGTTAAAAACCTTGGAGAGTCACAAGGTGCACACACAGTACCAATTGTAGTCAAAGACTTAGTTATAGCACCATCTCAAAGTCAGTTTGATGTGGCTCCAATAAATGTGGAGTCACAGTCAAATTCTGTCATTATTGATACACCACACACACACACAATTCTGCCACAAACTTACTGGATGTGGACATGATAAACACATCAATTCCTTATTCTCCATCTTTAAAATTCATGGAGAAGACAAAATCTACAGCAAGTGAGCATCATCTTATTGATGATTTATTGTCACGCTTTCTCTTTCTTTCTGAAACTAATGATGAGTATATGCTTAAAAATCTAAAATCAGTCTCCACAGACTCAACTCCTAAATCTTTTATTTCTACTTCCTCGACATATATTCCTCATCCGTTGATAAGTGATTTTCCCTAGACGGATAAGCTTAACAACAATTATCCGTTGACATTCATAACTGCCACTTCAACGGATATCCCTTATCCGTTAAAAGTCTCTCCATAACTTGAAATCTCCAAAATTATGACAAGTGTAGATGACTTAGTAATTTTACAATCACTCATAGGTTTGAGGGAAGGGAGTGGCTTGAATGAGAGGCTGAGTTGCTCTCAGGAAAAAGGAGAGGAAATGAGTGAACTTCCACATACTATTTCTTCCAGCATGGTAAAAGTGAGTGAGAAGGGTCCCACCTTAGATGGTGAAGGTGAGGGTGTGAGGGTGAGAAGCCGAGGGAAGCCCTTGATGCAAAAAGAGAGAGAAAATGAGAGAAAAGCAGGTACAGGAGGAATAAGGTTGGACACCATTGCAAGTAAGTCAATGAATGTCAATGAGGCTGGAAGGAAAAGACTATATTAGCAAGAATACAAAGTTGTTATAGATTATATTTCCCTAGATGCTGAGACATTTACTCACCCTGTTACAGCCTACCAAACATTGGCTATTCAGGGTACTGAGAAAGCATAAAGGACTCTTAATCTGGTACATACTATAGCTTTAATGCTAAGAGCAAAGGATGCAATCAACTCTCTTCCACCTACCGCTCATGATGATTTCAACTATGATTTCGGTGACTCTTATGGGGATGAGTCAAATGGGGAAGATATTGATGTAGCTGGCATGGACATAGGGGGAGATGCATGCCCTAATTCATCTATAGACAGTCCATCCTGGATGCTAGCAAAGGATTACAATCATCATCATTTCAACTCCACAATGTTCAAGCTAATTCATCAGACTCAATCATCCATTCAAGCCATCACTAATGCTAGTACCATATGTCTTCTAGAAGCCCATCTTGAATCTTTATAACGACACATAATTCAGACTCGTAAACAAAATTAAGATGTGGATGAGCTCAAGAACACAATTGATGTAGTCAAGAAAGACCTCAATTAGAAAATAAACATCAAGCTTCATGAGTCAAGAATGAAGGATATTCAATAGAAACTCAGAAAGTAAAGTGATCTAAATAGGAAGGTTGAGGCATTGAGTTCAGGATTCACAGATGTTGAGAACTCAGTGGCCAAGATACTCTCAAATCAAGAGGCTCAAACTCAACAACTTCAGCAGTCGGTGGCTGCTCAAACTTCAAAGCATGTTTTACTTGATGATAATAAAAGGGGGAGAAGGATGTGCCCATTCAAGTCAGCAAGGTGATAGTGCCATCTATTACTATCTCTAAGTCACCAGCTTTAGACAACATTGATTTAATCAATCTTGCAGCAGCTGAGCTCAAGATCAAAGAGCAAAGGAAAAAGATTGATGACAAGATTGTAAAGGTTTTTTGCTCAACTGCTACTTAGGATCAATCTGTGAAGCATTTCAGCCAATTGAAGCCAATCACCATGAATGACATACAGCTAGGAAAAGGAGACAAGGGTGAACCGTCAATGAAGAATGAGTTCAACAACTTTGTGGTGCTAAAGCCTAAACAAGAAAGTGTCATAATATCAATAAAGCACCCAATGTTGGTTGACTATTCTTCTCCTAGGCCAGAGGAAGAAAAGTTGTTGGGTGAGTCAATTGAAAGCTTCAAAATCACCAAAGATGCCATGCTAAGAACAAGAATTACAAGAATCTATAGATATGGCAAGATGATTTATGTAATGACTGGGCACCCTCAGTTTGGAGAAGCTAAAGATGAGGAAAATAAGAGACTTGGAGCTTAAAAAAGAAGGAAGAAGTAGGCCACTAAAGGAGTGAAAAGAAAATTGGAAATTCCTGCAAATCCAACTGAAACTAAGAAAACCTCATCTATAGAGAAGCAAGAACCAAAAAAGTTAGGAAAAGAGTATTGGAAGCTTAGAGCAATAAGGAAGATTGTTAAAGATGAAGAAATGGAAACTAAGCCAACTCAGTCTACCACAACAAATTAAACAACTGTGCCTACAATGGAGCAAGTTGAGTTCAAGGTCCATCATGATGTGAACTTTCATGGTGAGCCGATAATTTCAAAGGATGAACCAATAGACTGGGAAATCATACCAATTCTTGAGCCAAACCTACCCATTCCCACCAAGAAAAAAAGGATGCAATCATCCAGAAAACAAGTTTTACCCCAATCAAAATCATTTTAACTCTTCATCTGTCACATAAAAGATTTTTCAGACCTCAACCTCTACCTGGATGAACTGGATGAAATTAGAGAAATTGATGCTTCCTACATGTGACGGCCTCAACCTCGGGGTCAGGAGTTGACTTCACAAATAACCACAAACCACAATATAAAATAACCAAACTCATTATTATTACAACATAAACATGACCCCCTTATCAAGATCTTTTCCAAGTTCAAGTATGATTTAGGCTACTCATCTAATACAACACCAAATTTATTTAAATAAGTCTGACACAAGTATTTTATCACAGTAACTCAACAGACCGACATCAGGTTTGACATAACTACCTCATAGGAACCCGATAGAGATGAACATGAACTCTACCCTGGCTATGATGGATAGGTCTCCTAGGCATCTCATTTTGCAAGGGTAAGCAATCAATTGCTTAGCAGTACCAATATAGGAAAAACAGAGTAAACATGTTATGATAAACAATTATAGGAACATAAATTGTAAAATCATTCATGAAAACATGTAAATATGTATAAACTGGATATCAACAACTAGTATGCTCTGTAAAACATAATATCAATCGTGTGTTGTATAAATACCAGAGTCCAATTTTAGCATGTTATTTTCATTTCCAAATCAACTGTCTAAAACCAATTCATTTCGTTACGGGAACCACAATAACAAAATCGTATATATATATTGGACGTTTACTAGTGACAGCTGATCAGGCTATCACACCATAATATTTATTCTGAAAACGCAGAGACTAGCTAGGTCTCTGTTAAGTTACACTGGACTAATCGGTTCAAATCGGGCGTGCAACCGACTTAGCCTCTTACGACCACTATGTTGGACCGTTACGGGCCACTTACACGACATCATCCAATATCTTATCTGGTTTATCTAGTTTTCAAAACCATTTATACCTATTTCTTTTAAAAATAGTTTAATCACAGTACACTTCAAAACCTTTCCAATATCATTCACAGTTTAGAGATAGGCATTTTCAGATGTTACTTTTCCCCAAAACATTATTTAAACAAACACAATTTTAATAATAGGGGATACGTAACTTAAAACATTCTATTCCAATACGTAATTTAAATCAACAATTATTCATATATATTATTGAACCATAAAAGATATGGTCAGAGGTAATTGCATTGCCATGCTTTATCGACTAAACACTGGGTTGACTTTAGACCAACTTCAACGCATGGTTTTTCGACTAGAACCTACAGAATCGAAATATCCTAAATTAGACGGTCAGTTATGCTTGACATATCCTCACTATCAATTCTACCCGTACGATAACAAATTTTGACTCGTATTTATACAAAAATAATTTTATAAAATAATGTTTTTATAATTGTAGGACTCAGATTATATCACCACGGTCCACCGTCAGCTCGTCGAGGCTCATCGCTAACAGAGGAAAAATTCGTTGGTGCCCGATTAATTCGGGTTTCCAAACGAATCCCACTGATTAAATTAAATTTTTCCCACATAAAATATATTTATTTAACGAAATTTACTCAAATAGTTTTCTGCAAAAATTAAATAAAAAAATGCCAATCAGAATAACAGAACCAAGCAACCGAACATCAATCACATATAGGCATCGCACGCGCGCAACGCGCCACCACACACATACGGCACACACACATGCTCTCTACACACACACACAACACAGGAACACACACACCCACACACAAATATATATATGTGTATATATATACTATCCAAACAAACAGAAGCAATAACCAGGACGACGGTGATACTCACCGGAAGGAGGAAGAAAATCGTGGGGGGGAATGAGAAGAACAGAGAAGAAAGGGATGAGAGATTGAGAAGAGAGATTGGGTGAGAGAGAAGAGAAATGAGAGGTAGAGAGAAAGATTTACAGAGAGATTAAATGGATGAATCGGGAGAGAGGGAGACAACATGGAGGTGAGGTTCGTGTGTATGTTTTATGTTTTCATTTATTTATTTCTTTTATAACAACATGTAGAAGCAAGAAACTGACAAGCTGCCATGTATAGTTTCAATTTACAGGAAGTAACCACGTGTAACTAATCTCCTGGCAGCCTCATTTCGTCCCGAATTTCACAACTTAAGGAACAAACATGCGTATAAATAAAACCTGAAAATTTTCTAAAATAATTTTAAAATTCTCAAAATATTCATATACTAATAAAATATAAATTTTGTAATTTTTAAAACATTTTTAAATTTAACCTTAGAATCACATTTAAATACAATCATAAAATTATTTAGGAATAAATAATTGACGAAATAAAATTTTATAAATTCCCATAAATATTTATTGAAATTATAAAATTATAAAAATAATTTTAAAGATAATTTCAGTATTTATGAAAATAAATCTTCAATAAAATCACTTTTAAAAGTAAAAACAAAACGATACGACTCAGCAATCAAAAATACAAATAATCCTTATTCAAATATGAGTCACACATAATTAATATTATATACAATACATAACTGATTAAACCATTACATATTTTATTTGTTTACTTATTTACTAATTACGCTTTTAACAATATAAAAGTACGCGTCATTATAACCTTCCCCCCTTAAAAAGATTATGTCCTCAGAATCTCAACTAACCAAACAGGTGAGAATATTTGTCAAGCATATCTGACTCTAACTCCCAAGTAGACTCTTCTTCTCAAGGATTCCTCCAAAGTACTTTTACTATGGGAATCGACTTATTT
Source organism: Apium graveolens (assembly GCF_009905375.1). NCBI lineage: Eukaryota > Viridiplantae > Streptophyta > Magnoliopsida > Apiales > Apiaceae > Apium > Apium graveolens. The sequence goes on from NC_133652.1 coordinate 225,585,099, forward strand.
CTAAGGTTCCGCTCCTTACGGTCTAGGATTTGGATTGGCTGCTCCGCGTAGGACAAATCTGGTTGAAGCTCGATTGGCTCATACTCAGTGACTTGGTTCGAATCAGGGATATACTGCTTCAACATAGATACATGGAACACGTTATGAATATTTTGCAGCTGCAGCGGCAGCGCTAACTCATAGGCAACATTTCCTACTTTTCTCAAAACCTCAAACGATCCGATATACCTATGACTCAGCTTGCCTTTCTGTCCAAATGTAACCAATCTTTTACAAGGTGACAGTTTCAACAATACCAACGAATGAATTTCTATATCCATATCCTTTCGATGCAAGTCCGCGTTCTTTCTCTGTCTATCCTGAGCTGCTTCTAATTTTTTTCGAATCAATACCACTGTGTCCTTAGTTTGTTAAACTAACTCAGGACCTAACAACTTATTTTCTCCCACTTCATCCCACTAAATTGGGGATCTACACTTTCATCCATACAATGCTTCATAGGGTGGCATTCCAATATTGGCATGATAACAATTATTATAAGAGAACTCGATTAACGGTAGGTGATCATCCCAGTTTCCTTTAAAATCCAAGACACAGAGTCTCAACATATCTTCTATCGTCTGAATCGTTCTGTCACTTTGACCATCTGTCTGGGATGATAGGCGGTACTCATCTTCAACTTAGTTCCCAAATATTCTTGGAATTTTGTCCAAAACCTCGAATTAAACCTTGGATCTCGATCTGACACAATTGAAGCAGGAACTTTGTGCTTGGTCACAATTTCATCCAAATACATCTTAACTAGCTTATCCAAAGAATATCTTTCGTTGATCGAGAGTAAATATAAAGACTTAGTCAACCTATCAATAATTTCCCAAATAGCATCATGATTCGATTTAGTCCTTGGTAATCCCACTACAAAATCCATCACAATCCTTTCCCATTTCCACTGTGGAATCTCTAAGGGTTATAACAATCCACTTGGTCTTTAATTTTCTGCTTTTACCGTTTGGGATGTGTGACATTTTCTAACCCAATCAGCTATCCCTGTTTTCATTATTGGCCACTAAAAGTTCTTTTACAGATCTTGGTATATTTTAGTGCTTCCGGGTTGGATAGAAAACCTAGAATTATGGGCTTCTCGCAAAATCTCATTCTTCAGCTCATTCACGTTGGGAATCCATACTCTGGAAGAAAATCTAAACATACCTTTGTTATCCTTTTGGGTACAAATTTCTTCTCCAGTTAAACTGTCTAATCCTTGATTCATTAACTCTTCCGGACACTTCTTAATCTTTTCTATTAGTTCTGGCTGGAAGGTAATATCATATAATTGCTCTTTATTACCTCCTGGTACTCGAACTTTGATTTCCAACATTTCCAATTCCTTTGTTAACCCCTCAACAACCTTAATCACATTTAATCTTCCTTTCTGCTCAAGGCATCTTCCACTATATTGGCTTTGCCTGGGTGGTAATTGATGGAACAATCGTAATCTTTAATCAATTCCAACCATCTCATATGTCTCATATTCAGATCCTTCTATTTGAATATATACTTTAAGCTCTTATGATCTGTGTAGATAGCGCACTTTTCTCCATACAAGTAATGTCTCCATAGCTTCAACGTGAACACTATTTCTGCCAATTCCAAGTCATGCACTGGATACTTTTTCGCATGAGGTTTTAGCTGTCTGGATGCATAAGCAATAACTTTATCATATTGCATCAACACACAACCTAATTCCTTCAAAAAAGTATCATTATAGATTATAAATTTTCCTGTTTCATATGGAAATATTAACACTAGAGCCGTCACCAATCTCTTTTTCAATTCTTGGAATCTTTCCTCACATTTCTCAGTCCAAATAAACTTCTCATTCTTTCTGGTAAGCTTAATCAATGAGTCACAATCTTGGCAAAGTCTTTTACAAATCTTCGATAATAACCTGTTAATCCAAGAAAACTCCTAACTTCCATCGGGGTCTTTGGTTGTTCTCACTTGAATACAGCCTGAATCTTTGTAGGATCTACCTTAATACCATCCTTACCCACTACATAACCTAAAAACTGAACTTCATCCAACCAAAATTCAAACTTTGAAAATTTAACATACAGCTGCTTCTCTCTTAGCCTTTGCAGGGAAATTCTCAGGTGTTCTGCATGGTCCTCTTTCATCTTTGAATCGATGAGGATGTCATCAATAAATACAATCACAAACTTATCCAAGTACTCCTTATACACCCTGTTCATTAAATCCATAAAAGCGGCTGGTGCATTGGTCATCCAAATGACATCACTAGAAACTCGTAATGTTCATATCTGGTCCTAAATGCATTCTTTGGTATGTCTTCAGGTTTAATCTTCAACTGATGATAGCTCGATCTTAGGTCAATCTTCGAGAAATAACACGCTCCCTTAAGCTGGTCAAACAAGTCATCAATCTTGGGTAGGGGATACTTATTCTTGATAGTCAACTTATTTAACTCTCGATAATCAATACACAATCTCATACTCACGTCCTTCTTTATAAACAACACTGGTGCACCCCACGGGGATACACTTGGCCTAATCACTCCCTTATCCAATAACTCTTGCAGTTTTTTAGATAATCCCTTCATCTCTACTAGGGCCACACGATAAGGTGCCTTTGAAACTGGTTCTTCCCCGGGTACTAGGTCAATGGAAAATTCTATTTCACAATCTAGTGGCAATCCTGGCAACTCATCTAAAAAGACGTCCGAAAATTCCCTTACTATTGAAATCTCATTCAGGCTAGGTGCCTCTTTCTCGGTGTCCACTATATGAGTTAGGTAAGCCTCACATGCTTGTCTTAACAGTTTCTTTGCCTTCAGTAATGAGAGAAATTTCTTTTCTTGCCTTTATCCTTGATAATTTACCATGATATTATCATCTTCCTCTTACAGTCAATATTTGCTTTATATTGAGATAACCAATTCATTCCTAAAATTACGTCGAACTCTTCTAGCTCGAAAGGTATTAGGTCCACCGAAAAATAATGCCCGAGGATTTCTATTTGATATTTAGGACAAAATTGACTCACTGAGACTTTATCTTGGTTGGCCACTTCTATGGTCAAAGGTTCAGCTAATTCTTGCAACATTAAATCCATTTTATTCACAAAATCCTTAGATATAAAAGACTTAGATGCCCTAAATTAAACAAAACTTTAAAAGCTATGAAATTGAGAGAAAGCGTACATGCAACTCCATCCGAGTCCTGAGCAGTGGATCTCTTGGTCATCTTAAAGGTTCTGGCTCTAGCCGTACTGGATGCCGGTCCTTGGGATGCGCTACCTCCAACACCTCCTTGAGTAACAGTATTACAGCTTCTAGCAATATGCCCAACCTTACCACAACTATAGCAAGTAATTCCTGAATTATCTAGGTTGCATTTCAAGGCGTAATGAACTTTCTGACCGCATTTGAAATATTGAACATTCCCTTTACACTAACCACTATGTCTCTTGCCACAAAACTTACAATCCACCACTGGTTTGACTGACTTGGTTGGAGTGGAAGCAAATGAAGTGGTACTAGACCTCACTTGGGGAAGATTCGGTCTCATGAATCTTTTGTCCCTATTTCATCCGAATCGCTTCTAAAACTTCTGAATGGATTCTCCTTGATCCACCTTATCCTTCGCATCCTCAAATTTTCTCTTTTTATTAGCCTTTTCCTTGGCGGCTAACTTCTGGTCACTCTATATTACTAGAGCGGGCTGGATTATAGAGGTATATGTTTTGAGTTACAATGCTACAACTCCGCTGCGAATCTCTGGCTTTAGCCCTTGTTGAAACCTATTTGCCTTCTGGGCTTCAGTGCTCACATACTCAGGTACCATTCGGGCCAATTCCGTAAACTTGGCCTCATATTCTGTCACACTCTTTTCACCTTGCTTTAACTCTAGAAATTCAACCTCCATATTTTGCAAACAATCTGGGAAATATTTCTCCAAAAACAATTCTGTAAACCTGGTCCATGAGACATGACCTTCTCCTTCCAAAGCACGGTGGACTCCCACCAATAATTTGTCTCATTCTTAAGAAAATAGATTGCATAGTCTGTCTTAAGATCATCACTTACTTGGGTGGGGGTAAAATTCTGGCAGCAACAGGATCCACTTCCCCTTTAAACTCTGAAGACTTAACAGACTGAAAGGATTTGAAACTGAAAGTTTGGTTCAGCCCCCCTAACTGATGTTGTTGTTGAAGCTACAGCTGTTGTTGTTGTATTTGTTGTTGTTGTTGTATAAATTGATGTTGTTGTTGTTGTTGCAGAAATTATTATTGTTGTTGCTGGAATTGTTTTTGCTTCTAGGCAATCTAATTAGATTGTTGGCATAGCAAATCTAGAAACTCACCCATGGATGGACCCCCATCAGATTCTCTAATGGAAGAATTGGACGAGTTATTTTTCTTTGGCGGCATTCTCCTGAAATATTTGAAATGATATATAGTTTAGAAATGCCCCCGGGTCGTAAACATTTTTATGGGTCAGGAGAGTGCAGGAAAATAAAATATTTCCATCCTCATTTAATTGGGGTCCATCCAAAATGAATGGCTAAATTTAACAAAACCAGCAACAAATACAACAATAATAGTAACAACAATAATAACAATGCCAAGATTTTAAAGAAAAATGAACAACATCTTTTATATAAATGAAATATGATACAACAACAGTGATGAATATCCAACTGGAATAACTACAGTACAACACTAACAACACGAGCCGAATACACACCAAAATTTGGCTGTCATAGCAGCCTCCAACTAGTACATCATTATATACTATTGAAACTATGCTACATAACTCTAAAGGACACAGACGTCCGAGTTCTGACAACTACCAACTCAGAAATCACTATCTAGCCACTACTTCCAATCACCCCTAGCTCGAATACCAACCGGTCTACCAGATCCCGATACTGCATCGCCCTGGTCTCCGAACTGATAAAAGGATCAATATTTTTAGCCTTGTCAATAGCCGACTGTGTAAGGGCTCTCACTCTGGCCTGAATGTCCGGGGAAGGTGCATATAGTCCCTGGAATGGACCAATAGGCATACAATCTAGGTGAACACCTAGCTCGGGGCTCTGCTCCCTAATCAAGGCCCTATTAACAGCTCGGTGCACATGGAAATGAATGGGCGAGGAAGTGTCTAAGGCAGGAACAGGTGGCACTGGTGGTCGAGGAAAAGCAGCCTTGGGTCCACAACCTGGGGAAAAGTCTCGGACAGCAGATACTTGTCTCTGAACCCATCAGGGTCATACACTCGGTCTAGAAATATCACTAGGCCTGGAATAGGTGACAGGTGGAGGTAGTACTAGTATCTCCTCGGCTAAAACATCAAGGGTCCGCTTAGAATCTGAACTCTCAGAGTCAAACCCATTCTCTCGAGAGGGAGAACTGGAAATCACTATCAGGCTCTGCCAATAAAATCTGTATATAGGGAAGACACAATAAAGTTATGGCAGTTCCATCAAAACATCAATAGATGCCAGGGTTACGCCTTTGAAACCCTCGACTGGACTTTTGGACTCGCTCATCTATATGAGTTGTTGACTCTTACCTTTACATAAAGTTTCTACACCTTTTTGATTATACTCCTAACCTACATCAGGGACTTAAACCTGTAGCTCTGATACCAACTTGTGACGGCCTCAACTCCGAGGTCAGGAGTTGACGTCAATAACAACCACAAACCACAATATAACATGACCAAACTCATTATTATTACATAGAAACACGACCCCCTTACCAAGATCTTTTCCAGGTTCAAGTATGATTTAGGTTACTCATCTATTACAACACCAAATTTATATAAATAAGCCTGACTGTTAGGTCCCAATATGTATGTAGAAGGGGGGATTGAATACAAACTATACCGTTTAATCGAATTTAATACGGAATAAAAAATTGAAACAAAATTCAAGTTAAAAAAACTATTATTAAACTTGAAAGGTGTTACAACAATGGTATTGTTTACAAGGGATTAATCTCAAATAAATTATCACAAATCTAGAATAAATTCGACATGAAAATTTTCTATTTTTGCAATAAAAAGATCAAATGCTAAAAGCAATTTGAGATTAAGTTCTAGGGATTTTGACCCGCTAGATAGTTACACAAGAACAAGAGAATGATTTCTAGTGGTTTGGATTTAACTTGAATAACTAGAAATTAATGGTCTTGAAATTTGCAGTTACAGATGAAATATTTTTGGGCGGCTGCTTCTGTGTTCTTGGTTGGTTGAAGATGATTGAATGAATCTGCTGCTTCTGTCTTTTATAATTCAATCAACAGAATCCACTTGAACTGGCATGATAATCCCATCGCTGGTAGAACTTTCGGTGAGATAATCTGTTGTACTACCATGACAATCGGTATGACTATCTCCTGAACTAGCAAGATAATCGGCATGACAATTGATTGAACTAGAAAGATAATCCCATAGCTGGTAGAAATTTCGGTATGATAATCAATTTGAACTAGCATGACTTTCGGTATGACAATCTGATTGTCATACCAGTTCAATTGATTGTCATGCTGAATTAATATTGAATATAAATTCAAAATCAATTCTGAAAATTCATAATATTAATTCAGAATTAATTAATCAATTAATTCAATTAATCAATAAATTAATCTTTGCAGATATTATTTATTTTCTTAATTAAATTATATGACTTAATTAATTAATAGAGAATTAATACTACTCTTGAACAGCAACCACTCTTCTAAAATCACTGAAAATTTTGAATCAATTCCACCACTTTAATGTTGACACTCGATGTACTGTCTGGTTCATGAGTGACTAACTTCCGTGATGTTTCTTCATGTCTTGACTTTGATAACTTGATTTTCTTCAGATTAAATCCCTGTAACTATTTGATATCCTGACAAGATCTATGTCACTTGATTAAATCCACAATCTTGATTTATATCACTGAGGCTTGATCAATTTCTTGAACTTCTTCCAGTGAAGTAATTCCTCAAGTCTGTAGATGAACCTTGTTTCTGAACCCTTTGACAGATGTTACTTTGTGAGATCTCTTTAACGGTAGATCCACTATTTACTTGTTACATTCTTATTTGAGTTGAGTTAAATCCTCGAATAAACAAATAGGCTATGACATATGCCTTTCAATCTCCCCCTATTTGTTTGTTAGACAATAACAACAAATACCTAGAGGATAACTCAACTAACAAATAAGAAAAAGATGTAAACATAAATGCAAAGTAAATAGTAGAAAAGTTCTGGATAATATTTAACATTTTCCAGATTCCAAATAGATGTTCCTCTAGACTGAACATATCTTCAAGTAGTTTCATCTTCTTTTGTACAACCACATTTTCTGATGAGAAGCGCATATCTCTCTTGCTTCTCCCCCTATGAGAATCAACTCCTTAAAGGAGATCACCTTATGTTTTCCACCTCTCCCGTACAATAGGATCCGTAGTTACAAACAACAATGGTGTGGTGTAGTGTACATGTGCTTTACCTTTTTCTTCCTCCCTGCTATATCTCCCCCTTAGTTGAGGAATCCTCCAAACTATTACTTAAGCTTTTATCTCCCCCTTAGAGAAGGAATGTATGCCGTTGTCTGAAGGAGTTCTCATAGTCCACTTGGTTGGAAAAGAAATAAGAAGTAGTTTCCCTTTCTTACTCACTGTGAGTGTGTGATTCTGTTTAGTGTACCTCACATGTTTTTCACTCTTCTCTCCACTCATGTTTACACTCATTCTCACAAGTGTATCACTCCTCTCATAGCTCTAAAATCCAGCTGTACCTGCAAGGAAAATCACCTTAGCCATCCTTAAGGAGGTCACAGGTGGTGCAATGGGAATTGGAAAATCCCCATCCTCGTTAGACTCGTCAGATGAATCGGAGTCATAATCTACAAGTTGCTAGTTTCCCTTTTAGGGTTCCAGATTTTAATTCTGGGAAGGTAAACAATGATCCGATGGATTTAGCATAAAGATCAAAGTTCCCTTCTAATGTCTATGAAGACATTCCCTTGTGACTCATCTGATAATATTTGAATCATTGTCAATAAGTTGTCGATCTGCGCCTATGTCAGATCCACTATCCGCAGATGCATCCAGGGGATTTAAGCCCGGGGAGGTAGACATTGACCACTGACATATGGCTTTTGGATCAGTATCCTCTCCTAACACCTGTAAAGGCAATTGGTCCATTAAAGAACCTTGAACAATCGAATCTAACCTTAAAATGGTCGAAACTCTTATTTCCGTCAACTCCTCCTTTGTGTCTGTAACCTTTCCTTGTGCATCAAGAATTATTTATGTTTGAGGTGGTGACACTACATCGGATACCCTGGCCGACAGGCAAATTTCAATAGATGCACCTTGTTGAGAGGATGAGTCTAGTAACTGTTTTTGTGCCTTTTCAGCCATTACATCTTTTTGAGAAGATGTATGGGGGTTGGCAGTTGTCTCGGTTTAAATACTACTCATCTTTGTAGGAGACAGAGCTACTAGGTTGACTTCAGAACCTTCCTTATATGGTGCACTAAGGCACTATCTCCCTCACGCTCATTCATACTAGATTTTATTGGTAAGAGAGTGTTGGTTGGTTCTGTTTCTGTGTTTTTCTTTACAGTCTAGGATAGATGTTGTGGGTTTTCAACCTCATGACTGTCAATGAAAGAAGGCCATTGGAGGCTGAACCTGTATCACAGAACATATGGCAATAGAGATAAAATGTACTTAAGATCTATATTGAATGAAAATCATACATTTAATCTTTTGAGAGAAATGATGTACAATAGTGATTTCAAAAGATTTTAAAATGAAATAAGAAATCACTAATGTAGAAAGAAGTTTGATTTTCTCCTAAAACTGTTCGAGTGCACAGGTCTGTTTTTATGCCTAAAAAGATAAATGATTTGATAATACACAGACTGATGACCTAGCAGTATTAAGAAGAGAAAGAAAGATTTTGACTTTCAATATGAACGAGTTTTTTTAAGCATTGATCACTTAGGGTAAAGTCTAAGTAATTCTCATTCATGTCAAAAGCTCACAATTATCTGCAACATAATATTAACAATATATCATGGACTGATACTTGTCAAGTACTTTAGATACCAATAATTATGTTGCATCGTATTTTAATATAATTAATTAAAAAAATTAAAAATTTTAAAAAATATCAATGAATAAAATACCAAATATCTATCAAAGAGATATCAGCATTTAATTTCATATATCATACAATTGTTAACTCCTAACAACTGTAATATCTCAAACAATATTTACAATTACAGAAAGTGCAAATAAAAACTTATATTAATATAGCAAAAATACAGAAAATATTTACAAGTTCAATGATAACATTACCAGCTTGCAAACAGTCATATCCCTCAGTTAAACCTTTGCTGTTATCTCCAGAGGTAACCACTGGGCCAGCTTTCTCAACCACATTTGATAGCAGGGCTCTATCTCCGGTCATATGTCTTCACGATCCACAGTCAAGAATCCACACTGCCGGTTCCACCTATTTAATGCCCTACAATACAAATGGATTAAACCTTCTTCGGAACCCAAACTTGGTTGGGTCCGGCATACTTGTAGAATTGACCTTTGTCAGGAAAAACAACATTCTTAACTTTAATGTTCTCAACTTTCTCAATGACTGGACATTTGACCTTGTAAACAGCCTTAACAAATTTATGTTTAGGCTTAGGCACAAATGTCTCCTTTCTAGCCTTAGGGGGACTAGCAGTCTTAGACCTATCATGCTTCCTATTATTCACATGCTGACGATGAGTAGTCTTATCACTAGAAACATGCTTACCATTAAAATAAGCATACATCAAATTAAAAGCACAAGACATACAATTAGGAACACCACATACTTTATGAGAGGGATTAACAATAGGCAAATTATGCATGGTAGACATGGCATTTTTGTCATCCAACTCATGTGTGTCTGAGTTAGTCTTATTTGCTTTCACAACTTTGACTGGAACTTTCGACACACTTGGCTTGGAAACAAGCTTCTCATTAGCACGATCTTCAGCACGTATTTCTTCTTGAATAATAAAGGAGGTCTCATCAAATGGTTCAGCAATTGATCCTTGATAGAGGGGTTTATCAACACCCTTAAGCACATGTGGTACTTCCCTACCTTTAGCACATACATGAGGAGGGGAGTTTATGCCTAATTCTCCAATAGAAGCATTTTAATCAAAACCTATTCCAGATGTTTGATTAACAGCTTACTTACTGTAGAACTCTTTAGCCTTCGAACAAGAATTAAAGTAAGCTTTAACCTTAGTCTCAATACCGGTGATCTTGTCTTTGAGAATAGTTTTGAGTTGTCTATAACAATTAACTCTATTCTCTAGAAAAGATACTTGTTCATTTAATTTTTCTTGATTAATGTGCACAAGTCTTAATTCATTGACCTCTTTCTCAAGGTCTTTGATCTGCTGACTTAACAGTTCATTATCACGATGAGCACAATCTAAGGAACCTCCTAGATGATAGACTAATTCAGCATCAGTAAATTTTACCTCTTTTCTTGATGATGAAGTATTTCCATCAATAGCCATAAGAGCAAGATTCCCAAATTCTTCATCTTCACTATCAGTGTCATCCAAGCTTCTTCCCTTAGCCAGATAAGCCCTTTCAGAGTTACTCTTCTGATTTGAATCATAAGAGTTCTTCCTTACTTTCTTTGGCTTCCTGCATTTTGTGGCAAAGTGTCCCAACTCATTACAGTTAAAGCATCGAATGGTGCTCCGATCAACCATCCCTGTTTTGTATCCACCACTGCTGGTGTTTAAGGATGAAGATCCACCTTTCTGGAATCTGTTGTAGTTGGACTTGTACTTAAACTTGGGATTTCACTTGAATCTGACATTGGAGAACCTCTTGACAATCTGGGCCATTGACTCATCTTCCAATTGCTCCAGCTCTTCCAAGGAGTAAAAATCATCACCGGATTGATTTGTAGTAGGAGGATCATTTTCTGCTACTAACACATTTTCCTCAGCCTTGGAAGACTGTACCATTCTCTCTGACTGTTGAGATTGTTGTTGTTGTTGTTGACCTTCAGCTACTAGAGCAGTAGACGTTCTGACCACTCTACCTTTCCCGTTGACTTCCTTCTGCTGAATCTGCTCCAACTCATAGGTTTTTAACACACCATAGATCTATCCAAAGAAATCTCACTCAGATCTCTAGCTTCTCTTATGGCAGTAATTCTATGTTCAAGATGAGTTGGCAGTGTTAAAAGGAACTTTTTGTTGATCTCCCTGATTAAATAATATTTTCCATTTATGTTCAGGTTGTTGATCAATGCATTGTACCTCTCGAACACTTCAGTAATTCCTTCTCCTGGATTGGATTTAAAATGTTCATATTCAGAGGTTAGGATCTCTAACTTGTTCTCCCTAACTTCCTATGTGCCTTTATTAATCACCTCAATCGTTTCTCAGATGTGTTTGGAATTTTTACAGTTCATCACATGTCTGTTCATCAAGGAATCAAGGGAATCAACTAAAATTAATTGAAGGCTGGCATCCAAGGAGGCTTCTTCCTTTTTAGAAGAAGTAAAATCCTCAGGCTCTTTTGCATAGGTTCTAGCTTTGGTAATTACAACACCATCTTCTATCATCTCTGGTTCAATAACCATCGAAATTTTTGGACCCTTCTTTAACAAGTTCAGATATTTGGGATTTGCCACTCGTAAAAACAAGAGCATCTTCTTCTTCCACATAATACAATTTTCTTTAGCAAATAGTGGAATTTTAACGGTTCCAACTTTTTGTGAAGTCATTATGAATTTTTTGAATAAATAAAAATTCAAGGAGTTGAAAAATCACAAAATTCTAGGATCTTGATTTGTTCGTTAATCAGAAGGCTCTGATACCAATTGTTAGGTCCCAATGTGTTTGTAGACGGGGGGGTTGAATACAAACTATACTGTTTAATCGAATTTAATGCGGAATAAAAAATTGAAACAAAATTCAAGTTAAATAAAACTATTATTAAACTTGAAATGTGTTACAACAACAGTATCGTTTATAAGGGATTAATCTCAAATAAATTATCAAAAATCTAGAATAAATTCGACATAAACTTTTTCTATTTTTGCAATAAAAAAATCAAATGCTAAAAGTAATTTGAGATTAAGTTATAGGGATTTTGATCCGCTAGATAGTTACACAAGAACAAGAGAATGATTTCTAGTAGTTTGGATTTAACTTGAATAACTAGAAATTAATGGTCTTGAAATTTGCAGTTGCAGATGAAATATTTTTGGGCGGCTGTTTCTGTGTTCTTGGTTGTTTGAAGATGATTGAATGAATCTGCTGCTTCTGTCTTTTATAATTCAATCAAAAGAATCCACTTGAACTGGCATGACAATCCCATAGCTGGTAGAACTTTCGGTGAGACAATCTGTTGTACTACCATGACAATCGGTATGACTATCTTCTGAACTAGCAAGACAATCGGCATGACAATTGATTGAACTAGCAAGACAATCCCATAGCTGGTAGAACTTTCGGTATGACAATCAATTTGAACTAGCATGACTTTCGGTATGACAATCTGATTGTCATACCAGTTCAATTGATTGTCATGCTGAATTAATATTGAATATAAATTCAAAATCAATTCTGAAAATTCATAATATTAATTCAGAATTAATTAATCAATTAATTCAATTAATCAATAAATTAATCTTTGCAGATATAATTTATTTTCTTAATTAAATTATATGACTTAATTAATTAATAGAGAATTAATACTACTCTTGAACAACAACCACTCTTCTGAAAATCACTGAAAATTATGAATCAATTCCACCACTTTAATGTTGACACTCGATGTACTGTCTGGTTCATGAGTGACTAACTTTCGTGTTGTTTCTTCATGTCTTGACTTTGATAACTTGATTTTCTTTAGATTAAATCCCTGTAACTATTTGATACCCTACCAAGATCTCTATCACTTGATTAAATCCACAATCTTGATTTATATCACTGAGGCTTGATCAATTCTTGAACTTCTTCTAGTGAAGTAATTCCTCAAGTCTGTAGATGAACCTTGTTTCCGAATCCTTTGACAGATGTTACTTTGTGAGATCTCTTTAACGGTAGATCCACTATTTACTTGTTATATTCTTATTTGAGTTGAGTTAAATCCTCGAATAAACAAATAGGCTATGACATATGCCTTTCACTGACACAACTATTTTATTACAACAACTCAAAAGACCCATATCAGGACTGATATAACTACCTCATAGGGACCCGATAGAGGAGGAACCAGAAGTATGCCCTGGGTATGATTGATATGTCTCCTAGGCATCTACGGTATATATAAAAAATATTTTGCAAGGATGAGCAATTAATTTTTTCACAATACACTTCAAAACCTTTCCAATATTATCCAATATTTGATCCGTTTTATCCAGTTTTCAAAACCACTTATACCTATCTCTTTTCAAAACAATTTTATCACAACACACTTCAAAACCTTTCCAATATTATTCAGAGTTTAGAGATAGGCATTTTTAGATGTTACTTTTCCCCAAAACATGATTTAAACAAAAACATTTTTAATAACAGAGGATACGTAACTTAAAATATTATGTTCTAGTATGTAATTTAAATCAACAGTTATTCATATATATTACTGAACCATAAAAGATAGAGTCAGAGGTACTTGCCTTGCTACACTTTATCGACTAAACAATGGGTTATCTTTAGACCGACTTCAACGCTCGGCTTTTCGACTAGAACCTACAGAATCGAAATATCCTAAATTAGACGGTCGGTTATGCTTGACATATCCTCGCTATCAACTCTACCCATACGATAACAAATCCCGACTCGCATATATACGAAAATAATTTTACAAAATGTTTTTATAATTGTAGGAATCAGATTATATCATCACGGTCCACCGTCAGATCACCGAGGCTCATCACTGACGGTGGTAAAATTCGTTGGTGCCCGATTAATTCAATTTTCCAAACGAATCCCACCAATTATATTAAATTTTCCCCGCACAAAATATATTTATTTCATGAAATTTACTCAAACAATTTCCTGCAGAAATTAAATAAAAAAATGCCAATTAGAATAACAGAACCAAGCAACCAAACATCAACCATATATAGGCACCGCACCCGCAACGCGCCACCACACACATATCTCACACACACGCTCTGCACACACACACACAACACAGTAACACACACACCCACACACAAATACATATAGGTATGTATATATATTATCCATACAAACGGAAGCAGTAACCAGGACGGCGGCGATACTCACCGGACGGAGGAAAAAACCGGGGGGAAAACGAGAAGAATAGATAAGAAAGAGAGGAGAGATTGAGTGAGAGAGGAGAGAACGGGAGGTAGAGAAAGATTTACAGAGATATTAAAAGGATGAATCGAGAGAGAGGGAGACAACATGGAGGTGAGGTTCGTGTGTGCATTTTATGTTTTTATTTTTTTTATATAACAACATGTAGTAGTAAGAAACTGAGAAGTTGCCACATATAGTTTCAATTTGCAGGAAGTAACCACGTGTAACTGATCTCCGGGAAGCCCCATTTCGTCTCGCATTTCGTAACTTAACGAACAAACGTGCGGGTAAATAAAACCCGAAAATTTTCCAAAATAATTTTAAAATTCTCGAAATATTCATATACTAATAAGATGTTCAAAATATTCATATACTAATAAAATTCGTTGGTGTCCGATTAAGTTGAGTTTCCAAACGAATCCCACCAATTAAATTAAATTTTCCCCGCACGAAATATATTTATTTCATGAAATTTACTCAAATAATTTCTCGCTGAAATTAAATAAAAAAATGCCAATTAGAATAAAAGAACCAAGCAACCGAACATCAACCACATACAGGCACTGCACGCGTGCAACGGGCCACCACACACATATCACACACATGCTCTGCACATACACACACACAACACAGTAACACACACCCACACATAAATACATATATGTATGTATATATACTATCCAAACAAACAGAAGCAGTAACCAGGACGGAGGCGATACTCACCGAAAGGAGGAAGAAAACCGGGGGAAAATGAGAAGAACGGAGAAGAAAGAGAGCAGAGATTGAGAAGAGAGATTGAGTGAGAGAGGAGAGAAATGAGAGGTTGAGAGAAAGATTTATAGAGATATTAAAAGGATGAATCGAGAGAGAGGGAGACAATAGGGAGGTGAGGTTCGTGTGTGTGTTTTATGTTTTTATTTTTTTTATATATAACATGTAGTAGCAAGAAACTGAGAAGCTGTCATGTATAGTTTCAATTTGCAGGAAGTAACCACGTGTAACTGATCTCCTGGAAGCCCCATTTCGTCTCGCATTTCGCAACTTAACGAACAAACGTGCGGGTAAATAAAATCCAAAAAATTTCTAAAATAATTTTAAAATTCTCGAAATATTCATATACTAATAAAATGTAAATTTTGTATTTTTAAAATATTTTTGAATTTAACCTCAGACCCGCATTTAAATACAATCAGAAAATTATTTAGGAATAAATAATTAATAAAATAATATTTTATAAATTTTATAAATTCTCATAATTATTTATTGAAATTATAAAACCATAAAAATAATTTTAAAGATAATTTCAGTATTTATGAAAATAAATCTTCAATAAAATAACTATTAAAAGTAAAAATAAAATGATACGACTCAACAATTAATAATATAAATATTCCTTATTCAAAACTAAGTCACATACAATTTATATTAAATACAACACATAACTGATTGAACCATCACATATTTTATTTATTTACTTATTTACTAATTACACTTTTAACAATATAAAAGTACGAGTCCTATACTACAGACTGCTAGAGAGGTTGGTGTTCAAGTATAAGGGTGGAAAGGAAATAACTTGGCTACAGTGTCTTGGTAAAAGTATTTTTTACTATGAAGAAGGATTTTGGATTTACCAAGGAGGTCAAAACAGAAATATTTAACAAAATCCAACAAATCAGACAAATCTGGAGAGATCCAAATGCACTACCAAGTGTCTTAACTATTCCATACACTGGAAGTAGAGTGCATTTGAGACCATAGTGGATGATGGAATTTAGGGATAAAAGATTTACCAGAAGATTCTTCAAACTTGAAGACCAGTTAAAATATCAAGCAATGATACTCTCAAGGAAATGCAGGAGATGTTGGATCTCAATAATGAAGATGAATATGAGTTCTAAATACAACTTCAAAATCAGATAGAACAGAATAATGAGAAGCTGGGGATGAAAACTACACAGTCTAGGAAAAAGAATTAATTTGCTCAGTTTAGAGGAGCACCTTGAAAATGGCTTGTGAGATTTCTACAAACTCTTTTAGTTCAAATTCTTAATATTATGCGGCACGTTAGCATTTTTATCTACAGTTATCTGTTTAATTTGAACAGGGTATTTTTTTATCATCAAGTACCTCTGAATTTATGCCTATAATTATGTTAGACATAAATCAGGGAAGATTGTTAGGAATATGTTGTAAACTTGATGATAATTCACCAAAACACCTTGGTAGATTTAATTAAGTGTTTTTGTAACTATCAAAAAATAACCACATTTGTTCATCTTTTGATAAAGTAGCTTATATTTCAGTAAGTTTTTATAGCATGTTTCTGTATACTGTAATTACTTAAAGGTTTAGAAGTTGATTGGAAATTATAATTCATGTTGACTACTAGAAAGATATGCAAAATAGGTTGGCTAATTGTAAATAAAAGATGCCTTATAATTTTGCATAAGATAAAGAGTATTAACATTAAGGAAACACTTTCAACGGATAAACTACAAAGCCTCGACGGATGACTAAAGTCACTTTTAACGGATAATCCATTAGAGACTCAATGGATAACTCAAATTAAGTATCAACGGATAATGCTGAAGTCTCGACGGATAAAAAATTCAAATAACAATTGAAAGCGATTTGACAGTCGCATGGGTTGATTGTATACAAAAGGAAGGTGTCAGCCTGTTTGCAGGTTTTAGAGAACAAAGAAGCATTTACATTTCCATGCTTAACTGAAGATATTCAAAGATGTTGCATAGAGAAATGAAGCAACATGTGAATAGACTTAGATTTCTGTTTTTACTGTTTGTCTTATTCATATGTAACTTGATAGTATATAAACCAAATGTAGTAAATGTTTAAGTAAGTGAACATTAGGAGTTGAACAGAGAAATAAATAAAGCTACATCTGTTATGAAATTGTGCCACGTGCCCCTTTTATCTTTTCCAACAGCCACATTCCGTCCAGTTTTTGCAAATTTAACAAACCATCGTGCAAATAAAATAATCCCGAAAATTTCAAATAAATTTTTAAATTATCAAGATAACCCGAAGTTTATAAAAAACATAAATTTTGTAATTTTAAAATAATTTCTGAAACGCAATTTATACCCGCTTTTATCAATTAAACGAATCAACGCGCGGGTGAAATTAATCTCAAAAATTCCCAAAATAAATTTAAAATTCTCAGAATATTCCAAACTTAAGTAAATATGAGTTTCATAATTTTTAAAGAGTTTTGGAATTAAATACATATTTTACATATAAATGCAATCAGAAAATCATACAGGGCTAAATAATTGATGAAATATTGATTTCTAAATTTTATAAAATCCCAAAAATAATTATTATAATTATAAAACCATAAAAACTATTTTAGAGATAATCCAAGTATTTATAAAAATAAATTTGTATTAAATCCACCTTTAAAAGTGAAAATAATTTAGTACTACTCAATAATTAATTACGCGGACAACTCTGTACACCATAAATCACACATAGACAATAATAAAACAACACATAGTTGATAGAAGCTATACACATATTTTATTTATTTAATAATTCCATAATCACACTTTTAAATAATACGAAAATGCGCGAGTCGTTATATCCTTCCCCCTTAAAAAGATTATGTCCTCAGAATCTGATTTAATTAAATAAGTGAGGATATTTGTCAAGCACATCTGACTCTAGCTCTCAAGTAGACCCTTCTATTTGGAAATTCTTCCAAACACACTCACATATGATTTAGGATCTAGATTGGGTCATACACACTGTATTGATTTAAGTAAAGAATATATATATCTTTGACACAAAGACGTAAAACACACTATGAGTATACTACAGTTGTGGTAACAGCACCAGCTCATAGGTGACCTTATTTTCTTTTCTCAATACCTCACACGATCCGATATTCCTAGGGCTTAGCTTACTTTTATGCTCAAATCTTACAATTTCTTTCCAGGGCGAAACCTTCAGCCATACTGATGCTTCAACTTTCATCTCTATAGCCTTCGGATACAAATTTGCATTCTCTCTACGTATACTATGAGTTGATTTTAATCTTTTCTGAATCAATACTCCATATTCATAATCTAGTGAATTAATTCAGGACCTAACAATTCCCTTACCTTTTTTATTAACTTAGACTGAAAATAAACTTCGTACAAGGGCTTATTTTCACCTTCGGTTGTTCAAACTTCAACCCTCACTCCATCCGATTCTTTTGCTAACTCCGCAGGGATCTTAATTACATATCTTTTACTACACTGGCCTTGCTTGAGTGATTGTTAATAGGATACCATATCTTTTGGTAATCTCAACCAAAAATTCGTACCTTGAAATCTTAACATACAATTTCTCCCTTTTCAACCTTCGTAGGGAAATCCTTGGCGGTTCTATATGGATTTTTCTAGATTTTAAATAACTGAGGACGCTATCAATAAATACAATTATACTTATGCAAGTACTCCTTATACACTTTGTTCAATAAACCTTCAAACAAAACTGGTGCATTTTCTAATCCAAATAAAATCATAAAACTCGTAATATCTATACCTCACTCTGAACACAGTCTTTAGTATGACCTCGGGCTTACCTTTAGCTGACGGTAGCCTGATCTTAGGTCAACCTTCACGAACCAACACGTTCCTTTTAATTGAGTTATATAAATAATCAACTCCATGCATGGGTCACTTATTCATGTTCATCAATTTTTCAAACTTTTGATAATCCATATATAATTGCATACATCCATCCTTTTCTTCTTTTCAATAACCCACATTAGTACACAATACGGAATACACCCTATCTCATTATTCTTTCATCCCACAATCCTGAAGTTTCCTTAACTGATTACTTGATTCCTACGGGCTATATGATACGGGGATTTTGACATCAGCCCGACTCTGTACAGTAACCAATGAGAAATTATATCTCATGCTTTGACATAATCCTGGTAAGTCATCCGGTAAAACCTTTGGGACTTTACTTGCTATCTGGATCTCTTCCAACTTAGGTGCTTCCTTCTTGATATCCACGGATTGTGTTAGTTATGCCTTACACTCTTGCTTATGCCCTCGGATACTCATCCTAATATTAACTCCCATAAATATTACTATGTGCCTCTTTTGGTAATCAGTTATTGCCCTAGTTCCTTATCAGGGTCTTGAGCAGCTGACCTTTTTAATCATATTACAAGTCTTAGCCTTGGATGTACTGGATGTCAGACCTTTTGATGCACTACCACCCATGCTATCTCAGGAAACACTTCTACAATTCTTGGCCACATGTCCTACCTTACCACAATTATAACATGTGACTCCTGGATTTTCCACTTTACACTCTGACGCATAATGTCCTTTCTGTCCACACCTGAAATATTCAGTATTTGCTTTACACATTCCACTGTTCCTTTTACCATATTGCTTACACTCTGATATAGGCGACTTGACCGATTTGGCTTGGTTAGAGCTGACTAAGATGTTATTAGGCATGTTTAAAGAAATGATTTGTCCTCTGAACTATATCATTTCTAACCTTTTCCTGTGACTTCTGGCTCTATCCTTCTTGACCTGATGCTCCTTTCACATCATCTATCTTCCGCTTCTTATCTTCTTTTTCTCTAGCGGCTAGCTTCTGATCAAGTTCAATTACTAAGCTGGCCTGAACTACGGAAGGATACGTCTTAAATTGTAATGCCACAACTCCACTACGAATTTCAGGCTTCAATCCTTGTTGAAACCTCCTTGCTTTCTGAGCTTCAGAGCGTACATAATCTGGAACAAACCTAGCCAATTCTGTGAACTTAGCCTCATACTCAGCTACACTTCTATCTTCTTGCTTCAGTTCTAGAAACTCAACCTCCATTTGACTCTGCACACAGTCAGGAAATTACTTTTCCAAAATAAATTCGGTAAACCTAGCCTATGAAATAGGGCCTTCTCCTTCTAACGCTTTGGTTGACTCCCACCAGAAATTTGCTTCTTCCTTTAAGAAGTAACTTGCATAATCAGTCTTAAGGTTCTCACTTACTTGGAAAAGATTGAAAGCTTTCTCCATCTCTTTTAACCATGCTCTAGCAGCTATCGGATTAGGTTCACCCTTAAATTCAGGAGGGTTAACATTCTGAAAGGATTTGAAATTAGCACTTTGGTTCATTCCTTGCCGTTGCTGCGTAGTTTCTGTTGCTGAACCTGTTGGATTAACTGCAACTGTTGTTGTTGTTGCTGCTGCCGCAACAAGCCTAGAATTTCATTTATAGTTGGACCCTCCACAAACTACTACTATTTTCTTTGGACTGGGTATCTTTCTTGGGTGGCATCTTCCTGAAATATAGAGATGAGTTTATTCAAAACATAACAAGAATATTTAACAAAAGATATCACTGTTTAAACGGTGTACCTGTATCAGGAAAATGTTGCCCAATTACAATACCCATGTCTTTAATATCGGGGTTCATTTACAAAAGAAATCTAGATTAGCAACCCTAGCAACAATAGTAACAATGATAGTAGCAGAATCAACAACAGTACAGAAAAACTGAATTATAAAGAAACTAATCACCGTAGCATGGCTCCTTAATACAACAGCAACTGACTAAATTCCCCTTACTTCTCAATTACCACATCAACACCAATCTGATATACCACGAGACTCGGCTGGCTCTATCAACCACCAATTACATAGAACAAACTGGTAAATCAGGTCAACTTAAGGAACGATGGACTCTTCTAGGCACCATAGTATAAATTTCAACCAACCATTCCTCTTAGGAGGATTTCTTGTCACCCACAAGTAATTTACCAACCACTGAATTGCTTTCCCCGAGGCTAGAACTCCACCGATAGATTTTGAACCTTCACTGCTACCCTTATTTGTAAATAACATTTAGACATAGGGCTTTCGTTCTTCCTGACAATCAAATCTTATTTGCTTTCAATAACTAAGACTGTCTAATCTCGGAGATCACTGAAGAAATTTATTATCATGGAATACCAAATGAAATTTCAAAATCAAGGAAATCGAATGAGAAGGAACAGTGAAGAAGATATAAGTATGACCGAGAGCAACCATACAAGTACATAAGATGGCCAGTCTTAGTACCGGAGAGTTCACAACACATAACTCGGTGGCATCCCACCAGACCCTTTATCACACAGACAAATAGTCAAATCATATGCATTATTTTCCCCAATCAACCGAAAGAATCACTGAGGAAAGAAACAATGTTTACGTAGAAAATTCACAAATAGGGAGGAAAGACTCTGATTTGTAATGAGATTAACAGGACCCTAAGTTGCTTATTTCGCGCTCTTAACTTGCTCACGGGATGAATACGCAACTTATGGGATAGTAACCAATTATTCTGGAAACAAAACTACATCTCAGGATAGAAGTAATAGGGTTCAGGATATAAACCACAGTACTAATCTCTATTTACTACGAGACTTGGCTGCCATAGCAGCCACTAACTATTATCATTCCATCTAAATTCATCGAGGTCGCACACTTGGTCCATCAACATTCCTTGACGTCGAAAATGCTATATTTAGGGATAATATGGGTGTCTCTATAGCTGACACACCAAGGATCCGCGCAAAAGCTGAATTCTCGCTATCAGAATCATTTTTCTCGAAAGGAAAACTAAAAATCTCTACCAGACATTAATAATATTACATATATGAAGGAAATGTACTCTAGGTTAGGGCAGTTCCAGCCAATCCTTAATAAACGTCAGGGTTACGCCTTCGAACCCTTGACTAAACTCATAGACTCGCTCCTCTGATTGAGTTGCTGACTCACATCTATCTATGAACCTTTCTTCACTCTTTTGACTCTACTCCTAACCTAAATCAGGGACTCAAACCTGTAGCTCTGATACCAACTGTGACGGCCTCAACCCCGGGGTTAGGAGTTGACGTCACTAATACCAATGAGAATAATCATACTACAAGCCAAAACATTAAAAATACATAACTACAACCCCTTTACTAAGACCTTTACCAGGTTTAAGTGTGATTTAGGTTACAACTATTACAAGACTAACTTACAACAAACCATCCTGACACAGCTAACTTAATACAGCAACTCAACAGACCATCCTTGGTCTAACACAACTACCTCAGAGGAGCCTGAGTCGGAAGAAACTGGAACTCTGCCTCGACTACCACGGAAGAATCTCCTAGGCATCTGCAATGAATATATAAAACATTCTGCAAGGGTGACCAATCAATTGCTCAGCAGTACCACAATATGTATGACAAGTAAGCAATTTATGGTAAAACAATGATAGGAACATAGATTATAGCTCATTTACAAAAACATGGTAAACATTCATAAACCGGATATTCAAAACTAGAATGCTCTATAACACAATAACATCAGTCGTGTGCTGTGTATAAATACCAGAGTTAGATTTTAGCATGTTATCTCACTTTCAAATCATCAGTTTCAAACAAGATGATTTATTAAACAGTTTCAAAAATGAATCAATCAAACCTATTGGATGTTCAATGGGTGAAGATAGCTGATCAGTCTATCCCCATCGAACAGCGACTAATGGCCATCTAGAATAAAGAATGTGTTCCAAAACTTGGGAAAAGACTAGCTAGGTCTTTCCCCCAATACTAGACTAATCGGTTAACAGAATGCCCAACGGAATTAGCCACTTACGCCTACTCAATTCCAATAGATCAACTGAATTCCCTTTTTGCCTCTTTCCAAAATTCCACGACATAGGTGGATCAAAACATTCCACGACATAGGTGGATCAAAACCTTCCATGACATAGGTGGATCAAAACATTCTCTTTATCCAGTTTCCAAAATCACTATCATCAATCTCTTTTTAAAATCATTCTATCACAGCACACTATTCAAAACTTCTTTCCATTTAAATCACGTTTAGAGATAGGTGCTTTCAGAAGTTACTTTTTCCCAAAACATATTTTTAAACAATGTTTCCAAATATAGGGGATACGTAACTTAAAACATTTCTGTTCCTTTACGAGAATAAAATATTAGCTATTCACATATAATGAACCATAAAAGAATGAACAGGGGTACTTTCCTTGCAGAGCGTTACAACTATCTTTGATTGACCTTGAACCGATTGGGGACACTCGGCTTTAATGCTTTACTATTTGACTATCCTGGATCCGACCTCGACTCTCAGGTCCTTAGCTTGGAACCTCGCTGCGCTTGTCGACTGATCACTAGGTTATCATTAGTTCGTCGTCAACTCTCAGTTTTCCGACTAAAGCCTACAGGAGTCAAATTACCTCAAGTTAGATGACCATTTATGCTTGACATATCCTCGCTAACAGATTTACCCAAACGATATCACAACCCGACTCATAATTATGCGCATTACCATAATACACATAACATATAAGGTCTATGTACACAAGATTTGACTCGATAACCATTCTCGGGAAACACATATACTTGTCGATTTAGAAAACAGGGTTGTCGGTTATAATTTATAAAATATATTCTTACAACACGCAGGTACATTTCATAAAATAGGGTTATTAACCATATACCACAATATGCAGGTAGACTCACACAATATTTATTTATAAATATATAACTATATACACTCGACTGGTATCCCCGATATTTGCAGGATACGCTTCTGAAATTTGGGCAGCATCTCCTTTGATGATCCGACTACTCGTCGAACAAAATCGACGTCATAACAACCGAATCAAGCAGGAAATCATTCTAACTTCACAATCCAAATAACCTCGAAACTGAATATTTAACTACTACTTTTTATTTCGAAAATTACAAAATAATTTATAAATCCTTATTATTTATTTATATTAGGACTCAGAATATTCATCACGGTCCACCGTCCGCTCGTCAAAATTCATCGCGGACGGCGGTAAAAATTCGCGGGTGCCCAGATAAATCGGGTTTCCATCGCAAATTTTCACCAATTATTATATAATTCATTCCCGCATGAATTTAATTATTTTATTTCACAAAAATCCAGTCAAATAATTTCCTGCGAAAATAATAATAAAAAATCAGAATTAACTGAACCAAATAACAAACGGTAACAACAGGACACCCTGCACGCGCCTTACGCGCCACCGAAACTCACCAGAAAATAGTGAGGGAGGAGGCAGGCACCACAACAAACCCAACATAAACACGAACCTTATATATACTTATATATATATATAGCAAACAGGAAGTCAGGTCGGGTAATCACCGGAAATAGATCGGAAATCGAGGAATCAAGGCGGCAACAGCGGTGGCGAGTTCGCCGGACAAATACGATCACAAGCGACCAAGAATTTCTAGGGAAATACCACCGTGAGGGAAGGAGAACAGAAGAAACGAATGAACAGAAAGAGCAGATGAGAGAATAGAAAGAGCAGATGAGAGAACAGGGGCGAAGAAGATGAACCAGGGGTGGTTTCTTTTTGTTTTTATTTATATATTATTTTATTTTCTTTCTTTTTTTTTCTGCAGCAACCAATGAAGAATAGCCACGAATCTGAAGAATAACTGAAATTCTGCCACGTGCCCCTTTTATCTTTCCCAACAGCCCCATTCCGTCTCGTTTTTGCAAATTTAACGAACCATCGTGCAAATAAAATAATCCCAAAAATTCCAAATAAATTTTTAAATTATCAAGATATCCCGAAGTTTATAAAAACATAAATTTTGTAATTTTAAAATAATTTTTGAAACGCAATTTATACCCTCTTTTATCAATTAAACGAATCAATGCGCGGGTGAAATTAATCTCAAAAATTCCCAAAATAATTTTAAAATTCTTGAAATATTCCAAACTTAAGTAAATATGAGTTTCACAATTTTTAAAGAGTTCTGGAATTAAATACGGATTTTACAAATAAATGCAATCAGAAAATCATACAGGGCTAAATAATTGATGAAATATTGATTTCTAAATTTTATAAAATCCCAAAAATATTGTAATTATAAAACCATAAAAACAATTTTAGAGACAATCCAAGTATTTATGAAAATAAATTTATATTAAATCCACCTTTAAAAGTGAAAACAATTAAGTACTACTCAATAATTAATTACGCGGACAACCCGGTACACCATAAATCACACATAGACAGTAATAAAACAACAAATAGCTGACAGAAGCTATACATATATTTTATTTATTTAATAATTCCATAATCACACTTTTAAATAATACGAAAATACGCGAGTCATTATAGTAAAGTCCAAATGAGGACACAATTCCTTGGAGATTGGCCTCCAAGAAATCTCATAAGATAAGGAATCAGTTTCCTACTTCCTAGGACTCCAAAGTCCATTCTAATTCTGAGACTTGTCCACCAAGTCTCCTAACTCTAGTCCAATTCAAGGACTCCCAACATCTATATAAGGGGCCTCACCCTACAAATCAGAACTACATTTTTGACTTAATCCTTGACAATCAGCAAGGTACGTAGGCATCTTGTTAAGGCAGATCGAGTTATGAAACACAAGAGCAGTCAAATCGAGCCTCAAAGCTCATGAACCCTAGTAATAAATACAGCAATTAATACCTTAAGTTTTTATCCATAACATTTGGCGCCGTCTGTGGGAAAGCATAACAACAACCATGGCGAGAACATGGAGTGGAAACAGCACCCCTGAAGGAACACCGACTAAAACAACTCAAATGATTTCGTCAACGGTGGAGATACCCCCACACTCGTCCTATGCCTCTACCAAAGGAGGAACCGCGATAGGGGCAACCGAGCCTCAGCCATAAGGGACAAATCCCCGGGCTCTACAAGGGATGAATTCCCCGGCTTCTTAAAGGACGAATTCCCAATTTCAGCAGCTACATGCACCAGTGAATCCTCGACCCATTAGGTATGAGTATTCCACTATTGTGACCACTAACCCCCTTATGGGATGCCCCTGTACCCTGAGGTTGGAGGAAGTGGACATGCAAATCGATGTGAAGCGCAAGGGCAGATGCCCCTACATATGTGGTTTGGCTCCTATTCCGGAGGATCAAGAATATTCTGGGCCTTACACTGAGAGAGACTCAGAATCTTCGGATAATGATGTGGCTCCAAGAAGGAGGCGTGCAGGTAAAGAGCCGATGCCTGATGGTAATCAGCGTCCTAGGAGCACCCGAAGGATGAATCCCTAAGAAGTGCAGGAGAGAATCAGGGCTCTCGAGGCTGAGATTTAAAGGCTGAAGCGTGACCTGGAGGCAGACCTGACCCTAAGACCCCCACTACCTCCGAGGAGAAGAAATAATTCTCTAATCATAGACCTAGATGGTTCGCTACAAAGAAGGACTGTTGTCCAAAGGGCTGATCCAAGTGATCTTCTGCCCTTAGGAGATCCTGATGATCCCACTCCACCATTCACTGAAGAGATAATGAATGCCCATATCTCAAGGAAGTTTAAGATGCCCATTATCAAAGCTTATGATGGCACTGGAGATCCCGCTAATCACGTCAGAATGTTCTCTAATGCACTTTTGCTGCAACCCGTGAACGACGTTATTAAGTGTCGGGCATTTCCTCAAACCCTGTCGGGAATGGCTCAAAGATGGTATAGCCGTTTGTCTCTGAATTCTATTAGGTCCTTCAGAGAGCTAAGTCAAGTTTTTATCAGGCAATTCATCAGTGGGAGAGTGCATGAGAAAAGTTCAGCATCCCTCATGAGCATTTTGTAATGAGCCAAAGAGTCATTGAGAGACTATCTGAACCGTTTTACCAAGGAAGCTTTGAAAGTCCCAGAGCTTGATGATAAGGTAGCTATGATAGCACTGCAGCAGGGGTTTAGGGACGAGTTCTTCAAGATATTGTTAGCCAAGCGCCCACCTGAAAGCATATTACAGCTCCAAGACAGGGCCGAAAAGTAAATTAAAGTGGAAGAAAGCATGAGGAAGACGGTGGTGAATAACGAGCCTGCTGGTGGCAAGAAGCGGAAGACTGATCTGGAATATATTGCTCAAGACAAGTATCTAGAATTGAGCAAAAAACTGATTTAACTCCGAAGAAGGTAGGACCTGGACAAAAGTTCACTGAATATGCTAAGTTGAATGCTCCAAGAAGTAAGATCTTGATGGAAAATGAGAAAGACAGAGATGTTCGTTGGCCGCAGCCCCTGAAGGCTGATCCTACCAAGTTGGATAAGAGAAAATATTACATGTTTCACAAGGATGTTGGTCATGACACCGATGAATGTAGGTAATTGAAAGATGAAATAGAGTTCCTCATTCGAAAAGGAAGACTGAGCAAGTATACTGGAGATGGAGGAGATAAAAATAACAATGGAAGAAAGAATTTTGATGATCGTAGGAGGGATCAAGACGATCAAGGGCGAAATCCCCAGCCCAGGGGACCAGTGATAAATGCAATCTTTGAAGGACCACGAACCCGAGGGCCAGTGATTAATATAATTTTTGGAGGACCAACTGCTGCGGGATCATCCAGAAACTCGAGGAAAGCCTATACTAGAGAAGTTATGCATATTATCGGGGAAGCCCCAAAGAGGGCTAGGACAGGAGTCACAATGACGTTCGATGATTCTAATTTGGAAGGTGTTAAATTTTCACATGACGATCCTCTGGTCACAACACCAATAATAAGGAACAACCCAGTGAAGAGGGTCCTTGTAGACAATGATGCCTCAGTGGACATTTTGCTTCATGATACCTTCATAAGAATGGGTTATAATGATTCTCAATTAACCCCAACTGATATGCCGATATATGGATTTGTTGGAGTGGAGTGTCCCGTGGAAGGGATAATTAAGTTGCCAATGACTATAGGTCAAGAACCAAGACAAACAACACAAATGTTGGATTTTATAGTGGTAAAGGCTGGATCAACTTATAACGCAATCATGGGAAGAACGGGAATACATGTTTTTAAGGCAGTCCCCTCTTCATATCATTCAGTGATGAAGTTTCCCACCAGGAATTGGATTGGAGAAGAAGGAGGAGATCAAAAGATGGCAAGGAGTTGTTATATGGCCTCTCTTAGGACTGATGAAGTTGGGGGGCAGGTTCTGCCTATTGAAGATCTAGATATCCGTGAGAATGACAAGAAAAGAGGGAAGCCAGCAGAAGACTTGGTTCTGATTCCTTTGGCTCCCAAGGATCCTGAGAAAGTAACTTTCATTGGAGCGTCACTAGAGGAGCCCCTTAGAGGAAAGTTGGTAAAATTTTTATAAGAGAATAGCAATGTATTCGCATGGTTAGCAACTGATATGCCCGACATAGACCCGGAACTGATCACTCAAAAACTGAAAGTAGATCCAAATCGGAAGACTGTGAAGCAAAAGAACAGGAGTTTTACCCCTGAGAGATAGGAGGCAATCAAGCAAGAAGTAAAAAAGCTCTTAGAGGCTGATTTTATTAAAGAAATATAATTTCTAGAGTGGTTAGCAAACCCTATAATGGTAAAGAAGGCTAATGGAAAATGGAGAATGTGCGTGGATTTTACTGATCTGAATGTTGCATGCCCAAAGGATTGTTTCCCATTGCCAAGGATAGATACATTGATAGATTCTACTGCTGGTCATGAGATATTGGGTTTTATGGATGGATTCAGTGGATACAATCAGATTAAGATGCATAAGGATGACATCCCAAAGGTATCATTTATCACTGACTTTGGTGTTTTCTGTTATCTTGTTATAGCGTTTGGACTCAAGAATGCAGGAGCTACCTATAAAAGGTTGGTTAATAAGGTTTTCAAGGATCTTATTGGAAAAACTATGGAAGTGTATGTCGATGACATGTTAGTCAAAAGTTTGGTGAAGAATGATCACATAACCCATTTGAGGGAAGCTTTTGAGGTGCTGAGATATCATAAAATGATGCTAAATCCTGTAAAAAGCACCTTCGGAGTAGGATCTGGAAAGTTTTTGGGATTCATGGTCTCCAAGAGAGGAATCGAAGCTAATCCAGATAAAATAAAAGCTATCCTGGATATGGAACCACCACGTTCCATAAAGGACGTTCAGAAACTCACTAAAAGAGTTGCGGCTCTAGGACGATTCATCTCTAAATCTGGAGACAAGTGTTTGTCGTTCTTCAAATCCTTGAAAAAGGTAAAAGATTTTGTATGGACTGAGGAAAGTCCAGAAGCGTTTGAGGGATTAAAGAAGTATATGGATCAAGCCCTATTGTTGTCCAAGACAGCTCTGAATGAGGTTTTGTACCTATAATTGGCTGTTTCAGAGAATGCCTTCAGCGCTGTATTGGTTAAGGAGGAACTTAAAGTCCAGAAACCCATATATTATGTCAGTAAGATCTTGCACGGAGCTGAGTTGAATTATTCGACTATTGAAAAATTCACTCTAGCCCTAGTGATGGCCTCAAGGAAGTCGCGTCCTTACTTCCAAGCTCATAAAATTGAAGTGCTAACGAATCAACCTTTAAGAAACATTGTTCACAATCCTAAAGCTAGTGGAAGGCTGATTAAATGGGCTATTGAGTTAGGAGAATTCGACATAAAGTATAAGCCACAAACGGCGATAAAAGCCCAGGCTTTAGTTGACTTCGTGGTTGAATGTACCATCCCCAACCAAGAAGTCGGGGAGCTGGAAAATACTGAACCTCAGGGTATGGAGAGAAAAGAGGATGATGAAGGAGAATAGAACAAAGAGAAGGAATATTGGGTTCTCTATTTTGATGGAACATCAAAAATAAATTTGAGTGGAGCAGGGCTTATTTTACAAAGCCCAGATGGTTTCTTGATTGAATATTCCATGAAGTTAGACTTCCCAACCATAAATAATGAAGCTGAGTATGAAGCTTTGATAGCTGGCCTCGGCCTGGCAGGAACATTGAGGGTCAAGAACTTGAAAGTCTCTGGGGATTTGAAGCTGGTCTTATCCCAGGTCAAGGGAAAGTTTGAGGCAAGAGATGAAACAATGGCTAGGTATGTCCGCCTAGCAAGGGTTGTGATGACTCAGTTCAATGAATGCCATGTTGAGCACATTTCAAGGGAGAAAAATGCTAAGGCAGACGCATTGTCTAAGTTCGCTTCATCAGAGATAGAGAAGAGCTCAGGAAGTGTGTACTTCCCTGTTTTGAAAATATGGAGCATTGATGTTAAACTTGTAGCCCCTATAGGGCTGGGGACATCATGGATAGATCTCATTAAGGCCCATATTTAAATTGGTTGGCTGCCAAATGATGTGACTGAAGCACGAAAATTGGCAGTTCGAGCACTGAGATATTCCTTGATCGATGGGATTCTGTACAAAAGATCTTATGTGGTTCCTTATTTAAGATGTCTCAGACCTGATGAGGCACGTTTGGTTCTTAAAGAAGTAGACGAAGGTATCTGCGGGAAACACTTGAAGGGTAGAGCACTGGCACATAAGATAACCCATTTAGGCTTTTGTTGGTGAGAGATGATGGCCGATGCCAATGATTATATGAAGAAGTGTGAACGTTGTCAGAAATATGCACCAGTTGTTCAACAACCTCCTGAGAGGCAGACCTCCATCAATTCTCCCATCCCTTTTTCTATGTAGGGAATGGATATACTTGGGCCTTTTCCCATGGCCGCTGCATAAAGGAAGTTCCTGATTGTAGCTATAGATTATTTTACCTAGTGGATCGAAGCTAAACCTTTAGCCAAGATCACAACCAAATAGGTTGCACAATTCCTGTGGGAAAATATCATGTGCAGATATATAGAATTCCTCGAATCCTGGTCACTGGTAATGGAACACAATTCAATAATGAAGAGTTTAGAAAGTATTGTGAAGAAAATGAAATCGACTAGAGATTCACCCCTGTTGCTCACCCCCAAGCTAATGGACACGCAGAGGTTACAAATCGGATCATTCTAGATGGGTTAAACAAGAGGATTGAAAAATCCAGAAATAATTTGGTGGACGAAATACTGCTAATACTTTGGGCCTACAGAACTACATGTAGAGTCACAACTGGAGCAACGCCTTTCATGCTAGCATACGAAGCAGAAGAAGTCGTGCCAATAGAAATATCACATTTGTCTCCCAGGATCCAAGCTTTCAATACTGAAGAAAATGAGGAGGGGCAAAGATTAGCCCTGGATTTAATAGATGAAGTATGAGATGTGGCGCATGCAAAGATAGTGGAATATCATAAAAAGCCTCTTTTTATTATAACCTGAGGGTGAAAGAGAGATTCTTCAAGCAAGGAGATTTGGTCCTGAGAAAGGTGGAAGCTTCTGAAGTAGGGCAGAAAGGAAAGTTAGCCCCAAATTGGGAAGGGCCATATAAGGTTAAGAGCATTCAAGGAAGAGGATCTTATAAGTTGGAGACCATGGATGGAGAAGAAATACCTCGGACTTGGCATGCTCAAAACCTGAAAGTTTACTACCTATAACTTATATCTAATATAGTGGTAATAAGGTTCAAAAGCACCTGGAAGCTTTGCTCGCTTAGGATTTTATATTTTACTTTAGTAGGATTTACATTCTAGTTCTTGATTATTAAGTCTTGAACCCGTGTTGTGTAAGGTTTTGAAAAACCAGACTATATATTTTTAAGTTGAAATTATTTCAAACTTTGGAAGGATAAGTCATGTTAACAATTGGTTTGCTTACATAATGTTTCCCTATAATAGGGATGTCATTAATAACATTCAAAAGTCTGTCATAACCATCCGTTTTATTCTTGTTTACTCAATGCATGATTCTCAGAACAGTAAGGCTCAAATTGCTAATCTATCAAAAGACATATAAACGAAGGAAATAACTTAAGTAAAACCCCGAAGGGTAACCAAGTCAGACTTTTAAAAGTACTTTACAAAATAAATGAAATACAAAAGCTAGAAACTCGGCTTAGAAGGATCACACTCCTCGGAGCCACTATCTGAAGTCTTCCCAGACGTTTCCTGAGTTGGCCCCTCGGAAGTTTCCTCAGAGGTCTCCGCGGAGGTCTCCTCAGAACCATCCTCAGACGCCTCAGATGTCTTTGGAGATGCTGGTTTCAGAGGCTCTTCCACTCTGGCCTTCTTCTCACTAGGCTCGGCCTCTTCCTCAGAGGAGGATTCCTCTTCTTCGGAGCTAGACTCATGATATTTTCTTTTCTACCTTGGCTCATGACTGGAGCCTTTGATGAAGAAGCCCCGTGATCAAGAGAAAGAAATGGTCATTCCTCTTCACGGATAAGCTCCGCGACCCTATCTGTTACTCCCCCCAGCCTTGGGATCTTGAAAGGATAAGGGAAGGATTCTGCCTCGAGCGTTTCCGGATACTCAGCCTGAATGGCCTCAACCGCGGTATCCCAACCATCTTTATAGCTCACGGGGTGAGTAAGGGCGTCATGCTCCTCCATCAAGTCTTTGAATTCCTGAGTGTCCATCCAGGCATCGAAATTCTTTTCTTTTTAGTCATTCAAAATGATAATTTTGGCCCGAGCAATCTCCAAGTCAGAAGTTGAGGCGGCAAGCTGGGCCTTGAGGCTCTCAATTTGTTCATTGGTCTCCTCAAGCTTCTTGTTGGTGTCGTCATACGCCACCTTCCAAGCCTTAGCTTGATGGAGTGCCCCTTGAAAATGGACGTTTGCCTGAAAGAAAAGGAAAGGAAAGAAATAATAAATTTTTTGCTAAAAAAAGGAATAAAATAAAAATGAAAAGGAAAAATAAGTTATCGTCGCCATGGCCTGAGCGCCAAATAGCTCGTTGGCTTCCAAGTCCTGTTGAAGGACAAAATCCCGGTAGTCTACCGGGGAAATAGACTGAAGCGACCATTCTTTGGTATGCTTCGTATTTTCGACAATTGTGTCTTTTCCCCGGATTCCCCATGTCGGTTGGAAGAAGGCCCTGGCTTCTATTTTGTGCACAGGGATTGGATGGGGCCTTCCTCATCCCCTTCCTGCACCTGAAGTAGAAATTTAGGGAAGCAATCACCTAGGCGCGGGTCCTTGAAGACTTTCCCAGCCCTTTTCATCCTTGTAGTTTCCAAGTCCTTGGGCTTGGTCGCCTCTACAATCTTCTCAGCTACTGAATGAAGGGTTAAAAGTAAGTTAAAACCAGAAAAGGACCAAGCTAAATATGCAAAAGAAAAAATATAAAGGTTGGAAATTACTTTTCATAGAGACGGGAGAAAAGCCTTGCTTGACCAAAACCGTCTCCTTGATGAGGTCCCGGGAGTGGGATGTCCTGTTATCCTGGGTAAGGAGATTAAAAGACGTTGTCTCTTTTTCAGAAAACACAATGTCATTGGGGCTTCCATCTACCACTTACCCGAAAGATGAACGGAAGAGTGTGCCGCAGTCGCCACCTTCCCAAACCAAATACAAAAATTCCTTTTTCCACCCCACATTATTATCAGGGATGGACTTTCCATTGACTATATGGGGGACTGTGGACGTTGATTTAGACTAACCCATCACGGGTTCTTATCAGGGCTATTTTAAAACTGAAAGATCTTTCTGAACACGGTGACTGTTGGGTCCATATTATTCTTAGCACATTATGACAAAAAGCAAAGTATCAACCTCCACACATTTGGAGGGAGCTGACAACGGTTGAGCCCGACATCTGCTAATAAGACAGGAATAAATGGGTGAATGGGAAACCTGATTCCATCCCTGAGTGTGTCTCTATAGACACACATAGCATATTTTTTCCAATGACAAGCCATGTCTGCAGCGCTTGCAAAAACCAACTTGTAGGACTTTTGAATCTTGAAAACGTTGGTTAGCTTTTCCATCTCCTTAGCATCCTGGAACGTACTGATATGATCAAATGCATCCAGGTGAGCATCAGAAGGGTACTCGTCCCCATGGGTATTAATCATATCAATCAAGGAGGAATACCTTGATCGAATAGGGAACTCGTTTGACTTATTGGCGACATTCATTTTGGCCAAACGAGTTATTCTTTTATCTGCCATCTAAAAATGCAAAAAAAAAAAAGCAGATTCAGGCATAAATCTAGGCATAAATCTAAACATGTGAAGTGAAGAAAACATAAATGTGCAGAAAATTTAAAATAATATAAAAAGAATACAAGAAATATACCTGGAAGTTCGAAGAGCCGGAAGAAAAGCAAGGAAAGGCATAGAAAGCTTTGAAAAATCTAGGGTTTTTTAGGGATAAGAAGAGAAATTAGAGAATAAGAAATGAGAAGTGAGATGAAATGACTCACCTCACTTACTTATATAGGCTGCAAAAAGAAAGTGAGGGGCAAAAAAGCCCATTAACAAGGAAGCCCAAAGAAAAAGCCCAAGATTTGGAACATTCTAGAATACTCTTGGGAATTCTGGAAAAATCTAGGAAAATGTATATAGTAAATATATATAGATAGATATATATCCAAATAAAATTTGGAAAAAATAAGGCCCAATGCAAGGACCGAATCCAAATAGAAATTGGCAAAAAGGCCCAACTTATGGCCCAAATCCAAATAGAATTTGAAAAAATGAAGGCTTAACTTATGGCCTAAATCCAAACAGGATTTGGAAAAACAAAGCCCCAACCAATGGCCCAAATCCAAATAGAATTCAGAAAAACAGAGGCCTAATTCAAGGCCCAAAATCCAAAATAAAATTTGAAAAGAATAAAAGGATTTAGGTCAAATTTTTGGTCGTGAATCCTGGTCATTTGTGTTCGAACAGGAGCCGAGGAATGACAAAAAATTCGACCAGAATCTAGGTCATTCAAATGACTAGGATCCAGGTTGAATTTCTGGTCGTGAATCCTGGTCATTTGTGTTCGAACAGGAGCCAAGGAATGACCGAAAATTCGACCAGAATCCAGGTCGTTCAAACGACTAGGATCCAGGTCATTCAAACGACTAGGATCCAGGTTGAATTCCTGGTCATGAATCCTGGTCGTTTGATTTCGAATAGGAGCCCAGGAATGACCAGAAACTCGACCTGAATCCAGGTCGTTCAAACGACTGGGATCCAGGTCGAAATCCTAGTTGTGGATCTTGGTCGTTTGTATTCGACCATGCCCCAAAAGTTGGCCATAATTTTGACCAGGATCTAGGTCGTCCAAACGACTAGGATCCTGGTCGAAAAAGGTTAGAAATTGGATAAATTCTGGAAATTAAGAATAAATCCTGAAAATTAATGATAAATTCTGAAAATTAAGGATAAATTCTGAAAATTAAGGATAAATTCTGAAAATTAAGAATAAATCCTGAAAATTAAGAATAAATCCTGAAAATTAAGGATAAATTCTGAAAATTGAGGATAAATTCTGAATATTATGGGAAAATTCCTGAAAAATAGAGAAAAATCCCAGAAATGAAGGGAAAAGTCCCAGAAATTAAAGAAAAATGCCAGAAAATTCTTAAATGATAGGAATAAGGTAAGAAAAGTAATAGGGAGGTTCCAAAACAACCCTGAAGCTACGTATAAGGTAAATCGTTGTAAATGTGTAGGTCACTCCAAACTTTGCGCAAAAACGATACCCTGTAAGGGAATAAATGAACTTAACTTATGCGAAATCTTTTATGATTTTTCAAAAGTTGGGGGGCAAATCATAGGAGATAAAATAAACCCTGCTTACGTCATTAACATTGCATTAATTATACCTAGGACTAAAAGGACTATTAAATAAGGTTGTACGTATGACATTCAAATTAAGAAGGTTAACACATTGATCATGCCCAAAAAGGTTAACACATTGATCAGGCCTGATGGAGCAAAGAAAGCCAAATAACCTTGAATATTAATTAATTTCATAATTAATTAATAGGGGATAAATCAGTTGATTAGTAAAGTCCAAATAAGGACATAATTCCTTGGAGATTGGCCTCCAAGAAATCTCATAGGATACGGAATCAGTTTCGTACTTCCTAGGACTCCAAAGTCCATTCTAATTCTGAGACTTGTGCACCAAGTCTCCTAACTCTAGTCCAATTCACGGACTCCCAACATCTGTATAAGGGGCCTCACCCCACAAATCAGAACTATGTTTTTGACTTGATCCTTGGCAATCAGCAAGGTACGTAGGCATCTTGTTAAGGCAGATTGAGTCACGTAACACAAGAGCAGTCAAATCGAGCCTCGAAGCTCACGAACCATAGTAATAAATACAGCATTTATTACCTTAAGTTTTTATCCATGACATAAAGTATTATGTGTTTTATTACAATGGGAATTATATTTGGTCATAAATTTGACATTTTGTGTGTTTTACATGTTCAGTACGATTTCGGGTATTTTTCTACTATTTTATTTCACAATAATAGTGTTTATATGTAATATTATGTTACCAAGATTATATTTTAATATCTGATATTGTGAGTAGAGTGTTTCGTATTATTTTGCATAACATGGAGCTTACCATATTGATATTCCGAACATCTAGTTAATTTTGGAAAATAAACGGACTGGGGCCCTACCGGTACTCCAAATCCCACAAAAATCGTATTTTCATTTTTATAAAATCATGGGACTGTCCAATTTTCAATATTTTTTCATTTTTGGATTATTCGTAATTTTTGCAGAATTTTGACATAATTTTTATATTTATTGGATTAAAAATTATTCCCCGTTACTTATTAATTTTGGGCTACTTATTTTTATAAATGATATAATTAGGCCCTAAATAATTTTAGGGATATTATTTTATAATTATAAATAAATTTTTAACAATGATTTACTATTATAAAAATTCAGAAGAAATTATATAAATTTCAGAAGTTTCTCTCAAAATTAGGGTTTATGTTCTTCAATTTGTGCACAGATCAAACAATGATTTTGAGGTGATCTCGAAAGCAAAGTATAGCATGTTTGTAGTCATTGTGAAGCTCTCAAATAGTACAATCCAATTCTACCATGTAAAAGTTCCTCAGATTGGTAATTTTTAATTTCAAAATTTAGGGTTTATATTCAAAATTGGGGCTTTTAACTCTGAGGGTTTTTGATGATTCTGATGATTGAAATAGCTTTGTTACGTGATTTGCAATCTATTCAGGTATAAAATTGCTATGTTTGATTCATGGAACTATATAAACGATGTTGATGGGTTAGTCGAATAGGTTTTTCAAATTATTTGGTTTATTTAATAATTGTTTGGAATTATAGATACTGGTAATCGGTTTTGAGGATTGTCAGCTTCGTTTTTCCGTATTAATCATACGAGTTGGTGTATGTTTCTGTCGAATCGATGTTCAACGGATTTTTTCACCGGTTTATTTAAGTTTTGCCGGAATAAATCTTTAACAAATTGATTGTTGTTGTTATTAGTTGATTTGTGTGCCTGGTACGGTTTGTAATGGTTTGGCAGCTAGAAAAGATGTTAACCAGTGATTATCGGGCAAAATCGGAGTCACCGGAATCCGGCCAACTCACCGGAATCTGGGAACATTTCTAGAAACTGGCAGAGTTCAACCCGGATCCGGGTTGTTCTTTATAGCCCGGTTCTTGACCCTTGTTCTGAAATAGTTGACCTGGTTTTAATCCAAAAAATCCCAATTCAATTTCTTAAAACCTGTTTCTCATATTTTCTTTTTAAAACTTAATTTAAAATTCTATTTAAATTCCAAAAATTCAATTTTAATTTCAAAATTATTTTGGTTAATTATTTTTGAATAATTAACTGAATTATTTAATCTAGAAAATCATTCTCTATTATTTTCGAAAATCGTAATTTGATTTAAGTATTTATAATTTCTTTTGAGTAATTATTTATGATTTAATTAATTGATTAATGAATTTAATCAATTAATTTTATTTATAAATAGTTAAATAAAATGTAATTATCAATAATTAAGCCAAATAATATTCTAAATTTTTTTTGAGCTTTTAAAAATATATACAAAGGTATTAAATATTCAATTAATATCATTATTAATTGAATTATTTTTATTTTATTCGTAATAAATAGACAGTTTGTTCATTTAATACGAAACGGACGCGTCTAGACTCAGATAAATATTCTACTACTATTAAAAATACATTTGAGACATAAATTCTTTTGTTTCGAAAGGTCGCTTGATTTTGTAATTATTTGTAGGTCACGTATTTATCGAAAAGTCATATTTCGACTCGATTCTAGTTTTAAACATACCGAGCCTAATGTTGTTACAAACTGAATCATGTGTTATATGAATTATGTGATACGTGCCTTATGTGTTTACGTATTGTGTGAATTGTGTGTCCACGTGTCCCTTAAAGTTATATAAATAAATTTGATCCTTATCTATTATCATCGCATGGGTAGAAGATAGGGATAGACGTATGGATGAGACAATTATATATTTTGGGTTAATTAAAATAGTATCTTTTATGATAGATACACATAGTTCAAATCGTTCAAGTCCAGACAGAGAGATTAAAAGTAAAGATTGTTTGTATGGGATACGTGAGACGAATAGATACAGAGATGAGGTGAACATAGAATGGTGACTAACAAGTAAAGGTCAGATGTTTTGTCGATGGAAATACAAATATACAAGAATTGAATTATATGGCAGATGGTTAAAGATCAGAGGGTTGATCAATTGAGGCTATTATTTCTCCCATATTCTAAATTCAAAATAGTTAAATATTTTATATTTCGCTGCAATGAATCTTAATTATGCAAGTATTCTTCATTTTTGTTCTTTATTATTATTGATTGATCTCTTTAGCAAATACCTATTATTCCGGGTTATTTACGAACCCTGAATTGTGATGTTTTAACCAAAATGGTTTATCATCAAAATAATCTACGGACTGCTCTTATCGACGGAGTTGTTTGGCACCTCGATGTCGAGTCATCACACCCTGGGGTTGAAGAAGGTCCCAAGGTGTTATGGATAAAAACTTAGGGTACATTTAATGTTAGGGTTCGTGAGGTTGGAGGCTCGATTTGACTACTCTTGTGTTTCGTGACTCAATTTGCCTTAATAAGATGCCTATGTACCTTGCTGTTTGCCAAGGATCAAGTCAAAATGTTGTTCTAACTGGGGGTGAGACCCCTTATATAGATGTTGGGAGTCCATCAAACAGCAAGGTACATAGGCATCTTGAAACGGTTGTTTCTCCTAAACCGTGCATCGGAATCGAACGAACTACATATCAAAACGAAGCTCGTAACATGAGCTATCTAAACATGGCAGTGGTCATAATCTAGCAGGGGGTTCTCGGGTCCTAATGTTATGCACAAAAACAGTCCAAAGAAAATCGGACGTTACGACGGCTATGTTTACGCGATTTCCAATATTTTAAACCATTCAAACCCATTCCAAATCAACCTCAAATCCAACATACAACCAACATCCATCCTTATCACATCATAACAACCCCAACCAATTCAATTTAATCATTCATACTTATGCCTAAGCTTAACTTTAATCATACTTAAGTCCTTTTAATCAAAACCACAACATTCACCATTCCATTTCACTACCATTTCAAATCCCAAACTCTAAATCACAACAACAAGCTACAATAGCACCCTACTAATCAAAATCATCTTATAATATATAGGAATCTAGGGTTTGGAGATGGTATACCTTCCTTTGAGTGGTGGGAGGAGCTAGGAAGCCTTAAGAAGCTTTGAGAAGTCTTAAGAATGCTTGGATCTTCAAGAAAAACAAGAAAAACTTCAAGTTAAAAACTTGAAAACACTATTCATAGTCTTCTTCTTTGATTAAATGAAGAAGATGGAGAAGGAATTGATGGCTTAAACTCATGATATAGCCCTAACTAAGCATGAAGATGATTAGGGAATTAACTCACCAATTTAGGAGGCTTGGATCTTGAGTTTTTGAATTCTTGCCCATTTGCAATAGTAAAAAGCCGAGAGCATGATGAACCATGCCTTGGTTTCTTTTTGATTTTGATGAAAATGATTTTGCTTGGCTTGGTTGGCTTGTTTTTGTGTTTGATTTAGTTAATTACCTTGTTGCCCTTGAATTTGTGTGGTTAAAAAGCCACCACACCTCCTTCCTTCCCATGTCATGCTTGTGTCACCTTGCACATGTCATAATGCTCCCACTTGTCCACACCTTGTGGTTTGATGATGTCACAATCCCTGGCTTCTTGTACAAGCTTGTCTCTTGGTCACTTATTTGTTTTACGGTTCGCTTATCTTTCGTTCTCGTTTATCGTTTGAGGGATCATACCCGGGATCTTATTACTTAGGTTCCCTTAACCTTTCTCAATATATTATATTCCTTTTATGATCCTCTCCTATAATCCTTTAATTTAAATCCTTTTTATCCTGTTACCTTATACTCAATTCTCTCCGTATCTTGTGGATTTCCGGGAAAAATCAAAGTGTTCGGAATTGGATTCTGACGATCTTTACATACACTTATATACCACATAGAGTACTAATAATATCCCATAAGATCAATAACAGAACCCCTACATAGCGTGGCATGAAAAGTTTTCTCGTTCAGCAAAAACACTATTCATAAGGGTTTCAAAATTTCTCAAAAATTGGGGTTATTACAGTCTCCCCTCCTTAAAAGGATTCCGTCCCGGAATCAGATAGAAAACAAATGGGGATACTTTCTTAGCATTACACTTTCTAACTCTCGAGTCAATTTTCCACATTGTGGTTCTACCACCAAACTCTGCCTAGTTTGATAATCCTTCTCCTAAGCACTTGTTCCTTTTCACTCTATAACCCTTGCTGGTTGCTCCATATAGGTTACGTCGGGTTGCATATCTATGCGCTCATATGCCTCTATTTATCTGGCATCTGAATTACACTTCCTTAACATTGATACGTGAAACGCGTTATGACTCGCTACATGTTCTGGGTTAGGGCTAGCTCATATGCTAACTTCCCAAACGTCTTAATATATCCAAGGGTCCAACAAATTATAGACTTAGCTTTCCTTTCTTTCCGAACCTCATCAATCCTTTCCAAGGGATACCTATAACAATACTAGGTCCCCCACTTCCTATTCCTTGTCCTTTTGTGTCAAATCAACATACTTCATGTTCCCATCTTGGGCTACTACCAGCCGTCCTCTGATTAAAATCTATTATATCCTTGATCCTTTGGACTACTGCGGGTCCGAACATCTTGCGCTCTACAACTTCATCCTAACATAAGGGAGATCGACATTGTCTTCCCTCAAGGATCTCATAAGGCGATATCTCAATA
Source organism: Apium graveolens (assembly GCF_009905375.1). Lineage (NCBI taxonomy): Eukaryota > Viridiplantae > Streptophyta > Magnoliopsida > Apiales > Apiaceae > Apium > Apium graveolens. The sequence goes on from NC_133652.1 coordinate 225,626,503, forward strand.
CTGACATGTGATCTATTATCGTAAGAAAACTCAATCCGTGTTAAGTGATCATTCCAAATTCTTTCAATTCTATCGCATGGAATTTTGTCACAGCTTCTAGCACTATAGCTTTGGCGTCTCAATACCCATTCTTTTCCAGTTCGTAATCGCTACTACCTTCCGTTCCTAATATTATACTGGTTATACTTTTGCTCGTTAGCGTTCTATAACCTTTTAATAACCACGTCAACCTTAGTATCACGAATGTATTTCCATTCCGAATACTACCACAACTTTATTACTCCTTTTTCAGCTGTTTCTATTTCCCAAAGTTTGATCAATCATATAGAAGTAAATGAATTTGTTGAGAGATCACTATGATCATGAACACTTGTTATATCGCTTAGTTAGTACAGAAGGTGGCCAGCCTTTAGTACTTGACAAGCAATTTAAACAATAGATGGTATCCTACTAGGCTTCTCTCACACAGATAGATAGTCATTCGGCAATACCTCCCCTTTCTGGAAGGGTTGTTCTTCTCAGCTTACATGAAATGAAAAGAAGAGAAAAGAACGAATTGAAGAGAATTGTATATATGAAAAATATACTGCCACAAAATATCTGGCTTGGAACCTACCTCTGAACTATAGAGGTTTGTCATAGGAGAACAAAACATATACGTATTTATATCAGCATCAAGCATTATAGCCTCGTATTTCCCATGCCTAAATATTTTCGCTATCCCGTCCATCATTCTATGAACCCACACTCTTCCTCGAGCTTATACATAATCACCTTTGAAACTCCCTCGACATCGAAAATCGAATCTGGGATCTCATTCTATACATCATCGTTACTAGAATTCTATGCTTGCACCGCAACCTTCCTCGTATAATAATACGACTCTCTATTGATAAGAAAGAATAATTATTCACTAGGTAGATACTCTACTTAATTAGTCTATCAATGATAACTTATACACTACCACGACCCGATTAGTGGTACTCAATCTCAACACCCATTCCAATACAACTCTCACGGTTGTAATCAGCTCAATACTCGCAGAATCATTGCTGCCTTACTATGGTCCACCACTGACCTACTGTCGTCATTTATTTTCCATGAAGTCTTAATAGCTAACCATACGGAGTCCATACATGTCGTATCAAATCCTTCTAAGGAGGTAACATAATCACCATTCATGATTCATGGAGTACACTCCTGATCCTGACATACATACATGACATGAAGCATATAAAATTGCAGAAAAGTTTCAATCAAAGCACCGATAGCAGGTTAATACCATTCTTAATCATATGCCTTCAATAGAAGACTTAACTCAAAGGTTTGTTTGGTCCTTTTTGAAACATGGTCCTGGCTTATCTCAAGATAGGACCTTCTAAGATAGATAGCCCGTTCATGGCGATTACACAAATTAAACCTTTACCAACTACTATTACGGTTGGGTATTGCACAGTCATCAGAAGGAATGTCAATCTTCCAAACCATAATTCAACCTTCACATTTTTAACCATCATCACTGTATTCTTTTGGCACACGCGCCTATAATTTTTCCTTTTACCGTTAAAGTGTCGGCCACCTCTTTGGCCTTTCCTGATAGTAATAGTTCCTTACAGTCAATGTCTTTTAACCACCTTCAACTAAATTTTCTACCTCATTTCAATCACAGCTTATGTGAAGATGTTTTCCTTAAAATTTGATAAGTAAAAAAAAAATATCACCATTTTTCCATAAGTTATTGCCTCAATCTTTAGAGGTTAATCACTGTCATGACTGACTCTCAATCATACTTGGAACATCTTTTATCTTAGGTCCTACTTGCCCTGAACAATTTCGACCTTTACTGGTTCGATCCATACTTTCTCGTGGTTTAACACGTGCCCCACTTGGCATCATTATAATTATGTCATATTCCCTTTATCAACATTTTTATTCTTGAGAATTTCGAATATTTCCTTTCTCCTTGTAAAACCTCTAAGGTTATCGTTCAATCGTTCCTCCTGTATTCCCTATATACAGGGCATATCAAAATACCATTTACTAATACTAGAACCATTGTCTATATACTTCTGAAAAATTTCTCCACTGATCCTTAAAGGTTATTATTACCTTAATCCTTTCCAATTCATACTGTCAAAACTTATACTATCCCTATTAAGGGTGAAATGCCAACCTTTATGCATTCCCCTAGGATTCGTTTTAAGTTACCGATGTTCTATCCTTAATTCCACCTTTAAAAAGGTACAAGCATCCTTCCATGGATAAATAAAGTCATATATCCCTGATAGATTATCATATTCATCATTCCCACCTCGATAGTCTATACTTAACTTCATAATAGCATCCTTATTCATATTGAGGTCAATCCATATGGCCTCCAAAAGATAACAACGGTTATCCGCTTGTCTTGCCTAATTTGGTAACGATAACAAGGATGTTCTGGAAGATATTGGTTGTGTTCAACGTGAACTTCTTCTTAATAATTCCTTATTTACTTTTGTTGTTTCTCAACAGTCACCTCAATGTTGGGATATCTCTCATACCTGGCGTCTCCCTTTCTGGGTATCAAGCCACCGGTCTTACACTTCACATTCTTGAAGGTCACTTCCTTCATCCAATTTTCCTAATTTCTTACTTCCTTGTCTCCTCAGTCTATCCGCGTCTCATATTTAACCTTCGAACTATCTCAAGTTTTCCTCAAATCCTCCCAACTTACAGGGGATAAAATATATGTATCTCTTATGCCTTCACCCAACAATTTTAACTCATGGTGAATCACCCTCATCCTGACGATTACATACTTTTTCTATTTCTATTGCTATGAGTCTTTAGGGTTTCCTCTTACCCAATTCCTTTATCATTCCTCAAACTCTATTGCCTTTATATTCCTTTCCACTTCAGTTTCTTTTTATTTTCCTTTCTCTTATCGTTATTTCATGGACCAACACAACATAAACATTGATTTCAAACATCCCGTCATTTTGGATTCGTGTCCTCAGAACGAATCTTGACAACTTTTACAACTTAGATTCATAATTTATCATACTCGTCTGCCTTTGTTCTAGCTCCAAAGCTTTACACTATCTCCTTATCTTTGGGAATTACTTTCCCAAAAACAATTGACTGAACTTAAATCAGTTTATTCTAACCTCTGGCTCCGTGCCTTTCTTGGTCTTTCACCAGCGGGTGGTCTCTCTCTTAGGAGGGTAAGTGACAAAACAGTCCTTTTGAGATTCGTCAATCATTTAGAATCTCAAATGATTCCTATATTTCCTTTAGCCAGGCTCTTGCCTCGATTGGGCCAGCTTGTTCCTTGGAACTCTGAGAGCTTAGCGACTTAGAGGTCCTGAAAGAATTTCACACCACATTGTTTCCTCAAGGTGGTGGTTGGGGATAATAGTCTAAGTTCTGTCTAGACAGGTCCATGAATTGCCGTATAGGAGTACCGTCTCGGGTCTCCTTTCCTTACTCGACTTTCTGTTTCCTTAGTATGAAATGTTTCATCCTACTCCCTATAATTGGGGTCATCTTTTAATTTAAAATCCTCATTTTCCACTCCATTATGTCATGGGTTCCTTCTATCTTGATGGCGACCTCCCTGACTATCATGTTCAGGGTTTGCTCTAAATCTTATTCCTCAAACTATGGCTCTCATCTAAGTTCTCATCCTTACGCTCTTGAACTTTTGGAACCCAAATTCTATAGGAATACCTCATTATTCCCTTATCATCTTTCTCGATATTAATCTTTTATCTAATTGTTGGCTCTCTGCCTTCATTCATAACTTTTTCTGGCACAATATGATCTTTTCCAATAATTCGGGCTGTATTGCAATCTCAAACAGCTTTTCGGTACCGGCTCCGGTTACCTTCACTACTATTTCCAAAATCTCTTATAAACTCTCCCAAAGACATTATCATCTTGAGTCTCTCCTTTTTACTAAGGGCATCAGCCACCACATTGGCTTTCCCCGAATGATAAAGAATCTCCCAATCATTATTCTTGATTAGCTCTAACTGCCTCCTCTGGCATATGTTGAGCTCTTTCTACGTGAAAATGTACTAGAGCACTTATGGCTTAGGTAATTCTCGCACTTCTCTCCATACAAGTAGTGCCTCCAATCTTTAGGGTAAAACTATTGCCACGAGCCTAAGCTCATGGGCGGGGATATCGAATTTCATATTACCTTAATTGTCTTGACGCGTACGCGATTACCTTGTTGTGCTGTATGAGAAGCACCCTAATTCCTTATGCGAAGCGTCACTACACTTCACAAAATCTCATTTTCCATCCGGCAACGCCAACATAGGGAACGTCACCAACCTTTGCTTCGGTTCTTAAAAGTTGTTCTCGCATTTCTCTGTCCATTCGAACTTCTCAGTCTTACGAGTAAGCCGCGTTAAAGGGGCTACTATCTTTACAAACTTGAACGAACCTCCGGTAGTGACCGGCCAATCCTACCTCTGGGAGTTGCCCTAACCATGGTCATCAATTCATCAGTGGTCCTTTATTCATTCTTGTCAGGATCCTCCACGAGATCCTCCTCAGCAACAATCCCATCTAGGACAACATCCTCAACCGCTACATCCTCAATATCAACATCATCCGGTCCTGCGTTAGGAAGCTCTATTGGATCCACAATCTGATCTCCAATTAGTAATAAAACATCATCGCGTTGATGTTCCTCAACTTCAGGGTTCGGAGTCCCGTTACCATATACGATAACGAACTACGCTTCTATCGCTACATTTATAAGGGTTCCCATAAGGGTTTTAACTGTCAGTACTACGTTAGGTAGTCCGACTATGAACTTGGCAAGAGTTCTTATTCTCTTAGTGAACTTATTATCTTAACGTCCCATCATCTCTGAGGTTTATAACGCTTAGCTCTGATACCATTTCTGTAACACCCCCAGATCCGGGGTCGGGGATCCGGGTCGTCACGGTCTTTCTTTCCACAATATCACTTCACTTAATTAATAATAAATAACCTTATGTTGTGACCCCACACTAACACACACCACAACCCGTTATAGTCTCAGAGATGAAATTTAAATAAGTACAAGTCTTTGAATCCACAATTTAAAAGTTATTACAACCCAAAATGATTACTTGATAAATTTACAGTTAATTGCCATTATCTGCCACAAGTTATAATTATACATAATTGATTCTCAAAAGTAGATGGTCTGATCTACAATAGGTCTACCTCTGCAGCTATAGCAGCTACAACATCAACGGGAAGACGCGGAACTCTTCCCACGCGCTTGCGCTGGGTCTGCTGGAGTCTGGCCATCTTTCCTAACTGTTGTTGTGTGATGAAAGAAGAAAGCAAGGGTGAGCAGCAAGCCCACCAAAATAATATGTATAAAGATTAACAATATATGAGCCTTCTCATAGCACTCATGAAAGTCTTGGTCAAAAGAAATGAACCAAGTTGATATCTTAATGCGATGAAGTCGCAAAATATTCAGTATATATATATATATACATATATACTTTTCAAAATATGGGAAGTCCTCTTCCATGCATAATATACACAGAGTTCCAGTGTATAACTGTATAAAAATATCGTTGCAAGGTGATCTCATATATCTAACCTTGTCTCAACGTTTTTCTGAAAATCTTTGTCATGCATAAGATAATCATTTACTAGATATAAGTTTAAAAGATGAAGTTATAAGGTACTCCAATATACTTATATCTTTCCCAAATACTACTTGAACTACCCCCGTTCAAGTTATAATCAGTTTCAAAGGTTCATCACATAGATGAGACTACAAGACAAGATTTGAATAGATTCAATCTTTGAAATATTTTGAAGAAAATGAAGTTATGATATACTTCATTAAGTCCCGATATATATATACACCTATATATATACATACGTTTCCTGAAAACCTCTGTCATGTAAAGTATGAACAGAATTGCAATATCCAATAAATTTGGAAAGGAAAGAATTTTGGCATAAACCTGATATCTTGCTGATCAGGCAAAGATACCAATAAGTAACCTTTTCTACTAGTAGATGGACGAATTCCCCACTGGTCATCACCCTGGTCGCAATAGGACCTTATGCTGGACTGCCACTCAGCCACTTATGCATTTGATGGACTCCCACTGAGCCACTTACACTATCATGGACGCCCACTGAGCCCATGTTGCTTATGCCGAATCGATAGATGGACTTACTTCCCGAACGTTGGGTAAGTAATCAATTCATTTACCAAAACTGCAACCTTGTTGCGAATATAAAATACACCATAGAGCCGGATCCCTCAGGTTTTGAGCGAGTATTTAAATCCCCTTTTTAAAAGGAAGATCTTAAATATAAAAATGAGTTTTGGGATCCGCTCTAACTTTTAAAAATCATTTTGAAGACTCGAAAACACTTTACAGAGTGTTTAGAGTAATGCTGATTTAATGAAGTAAATCAGTCCCAATATATTTAGAAAATGTCTGGATATTATTATTTAAATAATATTCCCATAAAGAATAATCTTTATACAAATAATTGAAGTAGAAGTTGTAAGACTTATACTTGAAATGAGTATTAAATAACCAAAGATATACTTATACGAAAGTACTATCTTTATTTGAATAATCGAAAATAAGTTTGATTATCGAAACATTATTCTTTAATAAAATAAAGAATATTATTAAATAATAAGCGGAGTCATAATACCTCGAATGAATATTATAATTAATATTCATTAAATAAAATAAACGGAGTCATACATCCTCAAATGAATATTCAAATAATAATCATTAAATAGAATAAACAGAGTCATAAGTCCTCGAATGAATATTCAAATAATATTCATTAAATAAAATAAAGTTATAGAATAAACCTTATTCGATCAATAGTTTTGAAAACTATATCCATATATATATATATAATATACTCGGGAACATCGACTCCCGGTTTAGAAATATGTTCACCTTTGGATCCCCTATACTAAGGGTACACTCAAATACCGATTATCTCTAGCATAGGTATTATGCAACTACAAGCATTTGAACCAACAGATATATAAATCAAGAATATGAAACAGGCATGCATATATACCATATCACATGCTACAATATATCGCAAGAATTTGCTAATAACAAATATGCATTTATCGCAAGATCATGCATATACACATATACATCACAACAACAGTTATACGGGTAGAAAACTTGCCTGAGCGACTGGGGGTTACAAATGGCTCGGGACAAGTCTGGTAACCTATAAACAACATATAAGTTGGAATTAAACCAAAGTCACTTGTACATCTATACTTTAACCAATTTAGACTCTAACGCTCGCTTTGCGCTTAATGATTCTCTTAAGTCGCTCGAGTACCCCCGGCTCCACCATTTTTAATAAATTAACTATTACGAGTTTTAAGGCGATTCTTTCGCAAGTGTCTTACCGACTTCCTATTACACCTTACACAATTTTTTCTTACCCCAATTAGTCATTTAAGGTCCTTAACCAAGGTTTCAAAGTAAGGCGAGGGGTAATGGTTCGGTGCGAAACGCCGTTACTTAAAACGGTCGTTTCTCCTAAACCGTACATCGGAATCAAACGAACTACATATCAAAACGAAGCTCGTAACATGAACTATCTAATAATGGCAATGGTCAAAACCTAGAAGGGAGTTCTCGGGTCCTAATGTTATGAACAAAAGCAGTCTAAAGTAAATCGGACATTACGACGGCTATGTTTACGCGATTTCCCAAATTTATATCATTCCAAAACAACCACCAATCAATACCAATTCATTCATACAACCAAAATCCATCCAAAACACACTACAACAGTCCCAACACCTCAAGTTCTTCCAATTTATGTTATTCTCATAATGAATTTAAACTATACTTAATTCCTTTGACAAATCAACAAGATTCAACATTCATTTCACTACCACTCCAACCCAAACTCTAAACAAACAAGCTTCATACTTCACATATACTATATCAATCATAACTGTTAGGTCTCAATGTGTTTGTAGAAGGGGGGGTTGAATACAAACAGTACCGAATAATCGAATAAATGCGGAATAAAAAAATGTGAAACAAAATTCAAGTTAAATAAAAATATTATTAAACTTGAAAGGTGTTACAACAACTGTATCGATTACAAGGAATTAATCTCAAATTAATTATCATAAATCTAGAATAAATTCGACATGAACTTTTTCTATTTTCGTAATAATTAGAATCAAATGCTAAACGCAATTTGAGATTAAGTTCTAGGAATTTTGATCCGCTAGATTTTTACACAAGAACAAGATAAAGATTTCTAGTTTATTGGATTTAACTTTACAATCTAGAAATTGATCTTGAAGTTTTGCAGAGAAGATGAAATATTGTTCTGCTTCTTTTTCTTTTGTTCTCGGGTTCTGTATTGTTGGATGATGAAGAATGAATGCTTCTGCTTCTTTTAATCAATTCGGCTGAATGAAAATAGAGCTGGCATGACAATCCTTTGGCTCAGTAAGACAATCGGTAGGACTATCTTTAGAGCTAGCAAGACAATCAGAATGAACTAGCAAGACTTTCGGTATGACAATCAATTGTCATACCGATTGTCATAGTAGTTCAAATAGATTGTTTTTGCTGAATTAATAAGTGATTTTAATCTAATAATAATTCTGGTAAGACAATCAACTGAATTAGCATGACTTTCGGATGACTATTGATTGTCATACCGATTGTCATACTAATACAATCAGTTGTCTTTTTGGAATTAAAACAGATTTTAACCAATTAAAAATTCTGAAAAACCTTAATATTAATTCTGAATTAATTAATCAATTAATTCAATTAATCAATAAATTAATCTTTGCAGATATAATTTATTTTCTTAATTAAATTATATGACTTCATTAAATTATAGAGAATTAATACTAACCTTGAGCAGCAACCATTCTTCTGAAAATCTTCTGAAAATTACTGTCAATTATGAATCAATTCCACCACTTCAATGTTGACACTCGATGTACTGTCTGGTTCATGAGTGACTAACTACCGTGACGTTTCTTCATGTCTTGACTTTGATACTCTTGATTTTCTTCAGACTAAATCCTTGTAATTTATGATACTCTGACGAGATCTCTGTCACTTGATTAAATCCACGATCTTGATTTATATCACTGAGGCATGATCAATTTCTTGAACTTCTTCCAGTGAATTAATTCCTCAAGTCTGTAGATGAACCTTATTTCTGAATCCTTTGACAGATATTACTTTAAGAGATCTCTCTGACGGTAGATCCACTATTTACTTATTACATTTTTATTTGAGTTGAGTTAAATCCTCGAATATACAAATAGGCCTATGACATATGACTTACAATAACCATTCCTAAATACTCAAAACTAAAGCTAGGGTTTGGAGTTTATACCTTCTTGAAGCTTCTTAACACAACACAAGAGCTTTGAATGCCTAAAGAACCTTGATCCTTGCTTGTATAACCTTAAACTTTCATAAAATTCAAGAAAACTAAAGTTATTTCTTTGAAAGTTACTATTCACCATCTTCTTCCTTGAATTATTGGAAGAGATTGTGAAGGAATTTGGAGCTTAAACTCATGGAATAGCTATATCTATGCATAAGGAGTACTAGATAATTATCTTACCAATTAAGGAAGCTTGGAACTTGAACTTTGAAAATCTTCTTCTTGAAAATGGGGAAAAGCCGAGAGCAAGCTTGGAAGAAAGAGATGATTTTGTGTTTTTTCTTTGATTTGTTTTTGGTTGGTTGTTTTTGTTTAGATTTTGGTTAATTACCTTAATAACCTTGAACTTTGTGTGGTTATCATTCATCCACACCTCCTTCCCTCCTATGTCATGCTTACATCACCTTATTGTGTCATCATCTCTTACTTGCCCTCTTCTCATTGGTTGGATGACCTCATCATCCCTAACCTCCTTGATTAACTTCCTAATTGTTTGCCTAATGACCGCTGATCTGTTATACGGTTCGCTTAACTTTCATTTTTCGTTTATCGTTTGAGGGATCATACCCGGGATCTTATTACTTGGGTTTCCTTAACCTTTCTCAATACATTATAATCCTTTTATGATCCTCTCTTATAATCCTTTAATTTAAATCCTTTTTATCCTGTTACCCTATACTCAATTCTTTCCGTATCTAGTGGATTTCCGGGAAAAATCAAAGTGTTCGGATTTGGATTCTGACGATCTTTACATACACTTATATCCCATATAAAGTACTAATAAGATCTCAGAAGATCAATAAAAGAACCCCTACATAGTGTGGCATGAAAAGTTTTCTCATTCAGCAAAAACACTATTCATAAGGGTTACAAAAAGTTCAAAATTTTGGGGGTTATTACATTCTCCCCTCCTTAAAAGGATTCCGTCCCGGAATCAGATAGAAAATGAATAGGGATACTCTCTTAGCATTGCACTTTCTAACTCTCGAGTAAATTTTCCCATATTGTGGTCCTACCACCAAACTCTGCCTAGTTTGATAACCCTTCTCCTAAGCACTTGTTCCTTTTCACTCTATAACCCAACCTGGTTGCTCCATAAAGGTTACGTCGGTTGCATGTCTATGCGCTCATATGCCCCTATTTATCTGGCATCCGAATTACACCTCCTTAACATTGATACGTGGAACACGTTATGACTTGCTACATGTTCGGGGGTAGGGCTAGCTCATATGCTAACTTCCCAATATGTTTTAGTATATCCAAGGGTCCGACAAATTGTGGACTTAGCTTTCCTTTCTTTCCGAACCTCATCCATCTTTTCCAAGGGAATACCTATAACAGCACTAGGTCCCCTACTTTCTATTCCTTGTCCTTTCGTGTCAAATCAACATATTTATCATGTCCATCTTGTGCTACTACCAGCCGTCCTCTGATTAGATCTATTATATCCTTGGTCCTTTGGACTACTGCGGGTCCGAGCATCTTGCGCTCTACAACTTCATCCTAACATAAGGGAGATCGACATTGTCTTCCCTCAAGGATCTCATAAGGCGACATCTCGATAATGACATATGATCTATTGTCGTAAGAAAACTCAATCCGTGTTAAGTGATCATTCCAATTTCTTTCATATCTATTGCATAGACTCTCATTATAGCTTTTAGCATTAGAGCTTTTGCTTCTCAATACCCATTCTTTTCCAGTTTGTAATTGCTACTACCTTCTGTTCCTAGTATTATACTGGTTATACTTTTGCTTGTTAGCGTTCTATAACCTTTTAATAACCATGTCAACCTTGGTATCACGTATGTGCTTCCATTCTGAATACCACCATAACTTTACTACTCCTTTTTCAGCTGTTTCCATTTTCCAAAATTTGATCAATCATATAAAAGTAAAGGAATTTGTTGAGAGATCACTATGATCATGAACACTTGTTCTATTGCATAGTTAGTACAGAAGGTGGCCAGCCTTTAGTACTTGACAAGCAATTAAACAATAGCTGGTATCCTACTCGGCTTCTATCACACAGATAGATAGTCATTCGGCAATATCTCCCCTTCTGGAAGGGTTGTTCTTCTCAGTTTATATGAAATGAAAAGAAGAGAAAAGAACGAATTGAAGAGAATTGTATATATGAAAAAAAATATACTGCCACAAAATATCTGGCTTGGAACCTACCTCTGAACTATAGAGGTTTGTAATAGGAGAACAAAACATATGTGTATATCTATCAAGTATTATCGCATCACATTTCACATGCTTAAATATTTTTGCTATTCCGTCCATCATTCTATGGACTCTTGCTCTTCCTCGAGCTTATACACAATCACCTTTGAAACTCCCTCGATATCGAAAATCGAATCTGGGATCTCATTCTAGACATCATCGTTACCAGAATTCTATGCTTGCACCGCATCCTTCCTCATATAGTAATACGACTCTCTTTTCATAAGAGGGAATAAATGTTCAATAGGTAGATACTCTACTTAATTAGTCTATCAATGATAACTTATATACTACCACGACCCGATTAGTGGTACTCAATCTCAACATCCATTCCAATACAACTCTCACAGTTGTAATCAGCTCATTACTTCGCAGAATCATTGCTGCATTACTATGGTCCACTACTGACCTACTGTCGTCATTCACGTTCCATGAAATCTTAATATCTAACCATACGGAGTCCATACATGGCGTATCAAATCCTTCTAAGGAGGTAACATAATCACCATTCATGATTCATGAAGAATACTCCTGATCCTGACATACATACATGACATGAAGCAGATAAAATTGCAGGAGAGTTTCAATCAAAGCAACGATAGCAGGTTAATACCATTCTTAATCATATGCCTTCGATAGAAGACTTAACTCAAAGGTTCGTTTAGTCCTTTTTGAAACATGGTCCAGGCTCATTCTCAAGATAGTACCTTCTAAGATAGATAGCCCGCTCATGGCGATTACACAAATTAAACCTCTACCAAACTACTATTACGGTTGGGTATTGCACAGTCATCAGAAGGAATGTCAATCTTTCAAACCATAATACAACCTTTACGACTTCAACCATTATCACTGTATTCCTCTGGCACGAGCGCCTGTAATTGTCCTCTTACACTTAAAGTGTCGGCCACGTCGTTGGCCTTTCTTGATAGTAATATTTCCTTACAATCAATGTCATCTTAACCACTTTCACTAATTTTCTACCTCATTTCCCGTCACTGCTTGTGTGAAGATGTTTTCCTTAAAATCTGACGAGTAAAAAAAAATATCACCATTTTTCCATAAGTTATTGCCTCAGTCTTTAGAGGTTAATCACTGTCACGACTGACTCTCAATCATACTTAGAACATCTTTTTATCTTAAGTCCTAATTGCCTTGAACAATTTCGACCATTACTGGTTTGATCCATACTTTCTCGTGGTTTAACACGTGCCCCACTTGGCATCATTATAATTACGTCATATTTCCTTTATCAACATTTCTATTCTTGAGAATTTTGAATATTACCTTTCTCCTTGTAAAACCTCTAAGGTTATCCTTGAATCGTTCCTCATGTATTCCCTAGATACAGGGCATATCAAGATACCATTTATTAATACCAGAATCATTGTCTATATACTTCTGAAAAAAAAATTCTCCACTGATTCTTAAAGGTTGTTATTACCTTAATCCTTTCCAATTCATACTGTCAAAACTCATACTATCCCTATTAAAGGTGAAATGCCAACCTTTATGCATTCCCCTAGGATTCGTTTTAAGTTACCGATGTTCTATCCATAATTCCGCCTTTAAAAAGGTACATGCATCCTTCCATGGATAAATCAAGTCATATATCCCTGATAAGGGTGTCGTATTCAATCATTCCCACCTCGATAGTATATGCCTAATTTCACAATAACATCTGTATTCAAAATGAGGTCAATCAATATGGCCTCCAAAAGATAACAACGGTTATCCGCTTTTCTTGCCTAATTTGGTAACGATAACAAGGATGTTCTGGAAGATATTGGTTGTGTTCAACGTGAACCTCTTCTTAATAATTCCTTATATACTTTTGTTGTTTATCTCAACAGTCACCTCAATGTTGGGATATCTTTCATACCTGGCGTCTCCCTTTCTGGGTATCGAGCCACCGATCTTACACTTCACATTCTTGAAGGTCACTTCCTTCATCCAATTTTCCTAATTTCTTACTTCCTTGTCTCCTCAGTCTATCCGCGTCTCATTATTTATCCTTCGAACTATCTCAAGGTTTCCTCGAATCCTCCCAACTTACAAGGGATAAAATATATGTATCTCTTATGCCTTCAACCATCAATTTTTAACTCATGGTGAATCACCCTCATCCTGACGATTACATACTTTTCTATTTCTATTGCTACGAGTCTTTAGGGTTTCCTCCTACCCAACTCCTTTATCATTCCTCAAACTCTATTGCCTTCATATTCCTTTCCACTTCAGTTTCTTTTTATTTTCCTTTCTCTTATCATTATTTCATGAACCAACACAATATAAGCATTGATTTCAAACATCCCGTCATTCTGGATTCGTGTCCTCAGAATGAATCTCGATAACTTTTACAACTTAGATTCATAATTCATCATACTCGTCTGCCTTTGTTCTGGCTCTAAAGCTTTTACACTATCTCCATAACCTTGGGAAGTACTTTCCTGAAAACAATTGACTGATCTTAAATCAGTTTATTATAATCTCTTGCTTCGTGCCTTCCTTGGCCTTTCACCAGCGGGTGGTCTATCTCTTAGGAGGGTAAGTGACAAAAACAGTCTTTTGTGGTTCGTCAATCATTTAGAATCTCAAATGATTCCTCTATTTCCTTTAGCCAGGCTCTTGCCTCGGCTGGGCCAGCTTGTTCCTTGAAACTCTGAGAGCTTAGCGACTTAGAGGTCCTAAAAGAATTTCCCACTACATTATTTCCCTCAAGGTGGTGGTTGGGAATAAAGTATAAGTTATGTTTAGACAGGTCCATGAATTTCCGTATAGGAGTACCGTCTCGGGTCTCCCTATCTCGCTCGACTTCTGTTTTCTCAGTCTAAATATTTCTTCCTACTCCCCATAATTGGGGTCATCTTTAAATTTAAAATCCTCATTTTCCACTTTATTATATTCTGGGTTCCTTATATCTTAATTGCGACCTCTCTGATTATCACATTCAAGGTTTGCCCCTAATCTTATTCCTTGTGGGGGCATATTACTTGGAAAAATTTTGAGAATCTCTGGATATTTGTCTTACTTACTTTGCTTAAGTCTTTCCCTCGTTCAGTCCTTGCACGATTGCAAATTATGAATTCTCAAGTTCGATAAACTTCATGACACTCTCTTAAGTGTTAATAGTGCAATTAACAATGTGATCTTATCACAAACACACTGATCTGAACTGAAATTAACGAATATATACATAACCATTTGTTCGAGGGTACAACAACTGAACATATTAAAGAGAATTACATCATTTAATCTGATCGCTTCTATCCCAAAAGTACTACCATAGATAATCATCTAGTCATTAAAACTAATCATCCATAACTTAGGCTAATCCTCCAAAAGCGGTGCTGCATGGAATTCTTGTCAGATTGCTCAGACTCTGCACACTATTATGGATCAAGAAATGCGGGCACGCACAACATCCCTAACCTGCTCCATTAATGCGGTGATGAGGTCCAAGATAGTTGCAAGTAGAGCTGGATCAATCTGACCCTCAAGATGGCCTCTAGCTGTAACACGGGTGGTAGCCTCAATCCTGTCCATGCATTGAGCTAATCCTGCCGGAAGTACCCCGCCCTCAATTCTTGGTGCAGTAAGTCGATCCAACAGATCACTCCTAACATTACGGGCCTCAGACAGGCCACCCAGGGTCATCTGATAATCAGCGATAAGAGAAGCCTGAGTGGTAGCATCTAGTAGTCCCTGGGGTGCAGGTGGCGCAGACCCAGGAGATCCAAACGGATAACCAAGCACGGTATCAGGTGAATGGTACAGGAGATAAAGGTGGCATTTCCTCAGTAGGTGCTGGGCTCTGTACCGGGGATGGAACAGGAATTGGTGGAGCCTCATGGATGTCTACAGGATCCTCTGGAAGAGGGTCTGATACTGGTATAATTGGTGTCATGGAAGGCCCCACTCCTTCTGCCCTCATTAACCTTTGTGCCCTTGGTAACTCTTCATCCTCTACTGCCACCCTCGCGGCCATTCTTGCTCTGGTAGTCGCCCTGACTACGGTCATCAATTCCTCAGCGGTCCTCTCTTCATTTTCATCAGGATCCTCCATGAGATCCTCCTCAGCCACAATCCTTTCCGGAATAACATCCTCAACCGCAACATTCTCAATATGAATCTCATCCGGTCCCTCATTAGGGTACTCTATCGGATTCACAATTTGATCTCCAACTTGTAATAAAACATCCTCATGCTGATGCTCCTGAACCTCAGGGTTCGGTGCCCCACTGCCCTATACGAGAACGAACTATGTTACTATCACGATATTTATAAGGGTTCCCGTAAGGGTATTAACTGTCAGTACTACGTTAGGTAGCCCGACTATGAACTTGGCAAGAGTTCTTATTATCTTAGTGAACTTATTATCTTAACGTCACATCATCTCTGAGGTTTATAACGCTTGGCTCTGATACCACTTCTGTAACACCCCCAAATCCGGGGTCGGGGATCCGAGTTGTCACAAGTTCCATTTCCCTTAAAAACACCCAATCTTAATTAACAATTAACTACTCTGTACTGTGACCCCACAATAAACACACACACCACAAGTTATAGTCTCAGAGATGAATACTCAAAAAAAACACAAGTTCTTATATTCCACAATTATAAACCGTTACACCTTAAAAGGATTCTGAATAAATTTACATATTCCTTGCCATTATTACAATTCATATTATACATAAGTCTGGTTCATCAATAGTTGAAACCTAGCCTATTGGTAGCTCCTACCTCAGCTACGGCGACATCAATGCTTCCAGAAGACTGCGGAACGTTTTCTAACCGCTTGCGAATCGGGAGCTTGGTCTTGTTCATCTTTTCTATCTATTGTTGTGTGATGAAAGAAGAAATCAAGGGTGAGCAGCAAGCCCACCAAAATAATATGTATAATGATTAACAATATATGAGCCTTCTCATAGTACTCATGAAAGTCTTGGTCAAAAGAAATGAACCAAGTTTGATATCTTAATGCGATGAAGTCGCAAAATATTCCGTATATATACATATATACTTTTCACAATCTTTGAAATCCTCTGACATGTATTATATACACAGAGTTCCAGTTTATAACTGTATAAAAAAATATCGTTGCAAGGTGATCTCATATATCTATCCTTGTCTCAACGTTTTTCTGAAAATCTTTGACATGCACAAGATAACCATTTACTAGATATAAGTTTAAAAGATGAAGTTACAAGATACTCCAATATACTTATATCCGAATACTACTTGAGCTACCACCGTTCAAGTTATAATCAGTTTCAAAAGTTCATCACCCAGATGAGACTACAAGATAAGACTTGAATAGATTCAATCCTTGAAATATCATTATAAATAATGAAGTTACGAGATGCTTCATTAAGTCCCGATATATAAATATATTCATATATATCTCCCATACATTTCCTGAAAACTTCTGTCATGTAAAGTATGAACAGAGTTGCAATATTCAATAAATTTGGAAAGGAAAGAATTTTGGCATAAACCCGATATCTTGTTGATCAGGGAAAGATACCAATAAGTAACCTTTTCTACTAGTAGATGGATGAATCCCCCACCGGTCATCACCCTGGTCGTATTAGGACCTTGTGCTGGACCGCCACCCGGCCTCTTACGCGTTGATGGACTGCCACCCAGCCACTTACACTATGATAGACCGTACCCCGGCCTGTCGCTTATGCCGACTCAATTAGATGGGCTTACTTCCCGAACATTGGGCAAGTAATCAATTCATTCATCAAAACAGCAACCTCGTTGCGAATATAAAATACACCACAGAGCCGGATCCCTTAGATTTTTGAGCGAGTATTCAAGTCCCCTTAAAATGGAAGATCTTGAATTTGAAAACAAGTTTTGGGATCCGCTCTACCTTTTAAAATCATTTTGAAGACTCGAAAACATTTTTAATAATGTTTGGAGTACTGCTGATTTATTAAAATAAATCAGTCCCAATATATTTAGAAAATATCTGAATACTATTATTTAAATAATATTCCCATAAAGAATAATCTTTATAAAAATAATTGAAGTAGAAGTTTTAAAACTCATACTTGAAATGGATATTAAATAACCAAAGATATACTTATACGAAAGTATAATCTTTATTTGAATAATCGAAAATAAGTTTGATTATCGAAACATTATTCTTTAATAAAATAAAGAATATTATTAAATAATAAGCGTAGTCATAATACCTCGAATGAATATTATAATTAATATTCATTAAATAAAATAAACGGAGTCATACATCCTCAAATGAATATTCAAATAATAATCATTAAATAGAATAAACAGAGTCATAAGTCCTCGAATGAATATTCAAATAATATTCATTAAATAAAATAAAGTTATCGAATAAACCTTATTCGATCAATAGTTTTGAAAACTATATCCATATATATATAAATATATATATATATATATATATAATATACTCGGGAACATCAACTCCCGGTTTAGAAATATGTTCACCTTTGGATCCCCTATACTAAGGGTACACTCAAATACCGCTTATCTCTAGCATAGTTATTATGCAACTACAAGCATTTGAACCAACAGATATATAAATCAAGAATATGAAATAGGCATGCATATATACCATATCACATGCTACAATATATCGCAAGAATTTGCTAATAACAAATATGCATTTATCGCAAGATCATGCATATACACATATACATCACAACAACAGTTATACGGGTAGAAAACTTGCCTGAGCGACTGGGGGTTACAAATGGCTCGGGACGAGTCTGGTAACCTATAAACAACATATAAGTTGGAATTAAATCAAAGTCACTTGTAAATCTATACTTTAACCAATTTAGACTCTAACGCTCGCTTTGCGCTTAATGATTCTCTTAAGTCGCTTGAGTACCCCCGGCTCCACCATTTTTAATAAATTAACCATTTTGAGTTTTAAGGCGATTCTTTTGCAAGTGTCTTACCGACTACCTATTACACCTTACATAATTGTTTCTTACCCCAATTAGTCATTTAAGATCCTTAACCAAGGTTTCAAAGTAAGACGAGGGGTAATGGTTCGGTCGCGAAACGCCGTTACTTAAAACGGTTGTTTCTCCTAAACCGTACATCGGAATCAAACGAACTACATATCAAAACGAAGCTCGTAACATGAACTATCTAATCATAGCAATGGTCAAAACCTAGCAGGGAGTTCTCGGATTCTAATGTTATGAACAAAAGCAGTCTAAAGTAAATCGGACATTACGACGGCTATGTTTACGCGATTTCCCAAATTTATATCATTCCAAAACAACCACCAATCAATCCCAATTCATTCATACAACCAACATCGATCCAAAACACACTAAAACAGTCCCAACACCTCAAGTTCTTCCAATTTATGTTATTCTCATAATGAATTTAAACTATACTTAATTCCTTTAACAAATCAACAAGATTCAACATTCATTTCACTACCACTCCAACCCAAACTCTAAACAAACAAGCTTCATACTTCACACTATATCAATCATAACCATTCCTAAATACTCAAAACTAAAGCTAGGGTTTGGAGTTTATACCTTCTTGAAGCTTCTTAACACAATACAAGAGCTTTGAATGCCTAAAGAACCTTGATCCTTGCTTGTATAACCTTAAACTTTCATAAAATTCAAGAAAACTAAAGTTATTTCTTTGAAAGTTACTATTCACCATCTTCTTCCTTGAATTATTGGAAGAGATTGTGAAGGAATTTGAAGCTTAAACTCATGGAATAGCTATATCTATGCATAAGGAGTACTAGATAATTATCTTACCAATTAAGGAAGCTTGGAACTTGAACTTTGAAAATCTTCTTCTTGAAAATGGGGAAAAGCCGAGAGCAAGCTTGGAAGAAAGAGATGATTTTGTGTTTTTGCTTTGATTTGTTTTTGGTTGGTTGTTTTTGTTTAGATTTTGGTTAATTACCTTAATAACCTTGAACTTTGTGTGATTATCATTCATCCACACCTCCTTCCCTCCTATGTCATGCTTACATCACCTTATTGTGTCATCATCTCTTACTTGCCCTCTTCTCATTGGTTGGATGACCTCATCATCCCTAACCTCCTTGATTAACTTCCTAATTGTTTGCCTAATGACCGCTGATCTGTTATACGGTTCGCTTAACTTTCATTTTTCGTTTATCGTTTAAGGGATCATACCTGGGATCTTATTACTTGGGTTTCCTTAACCTTTCTCAATACATTATGATCCTCTATTATAATCCTTTAATTTAAATCATTTTTATCCTGTTACCTTATACTCAATTCTTTCCGTATCTAGTGGATTTCCGGGAAAAATCAAAGTGTTCGGATTTGGATTCTGACGATCTTTACATACACTTATATCCCATATAAAGTACTAATAAGATCTCAGAAGATAAATAAAAGAACCCCTACATAGTGTGGCATGAAAAGTTTTCTCATTCAGCAAAAACACTATTCATAAGGGTTACAAAAAGTTCAAAATTTTGGGGGTTATTACAGGATTCATCCCTTACACAAGTCTTGGTAAAACTAAAACTTAAAAATAATAGTCTTATAGAACATAAAATCCTAAGCAAGCAAAGCTTTCAGGTGCTTTTAAACCTATTTGCCATTTGGACAAATGAATATCTTTCCCACAAGACTTATACATAATAGACTTTCAGGTTTTGAGTGTGCCAAGTTCTTGGGACTTCAAAGCCGTCCATAGTCTTCAGCTTGCAGGATCATCTCCCTTTAACACTTTTGATCTTGTATGGCCCTTCCCAATTTGGGGGGAGTTTTCCCTGCTGCCCAACACCAGAAGCTTCCACCTTCCTCATAACCAAGTCACCTTGCTTGAAGAACCTTTCTTTCACCCTTAAGTTGTATTAGAGAGAAGCTTTTTTCTGGTATTCCACTATCTTGGCATGTACCTTATCTCGTACTTCATCAATTAGGTCCAGGGCTAGCCTTTGACCTTCCTCATTTTCTTCAGCATTGTATGCTTGGATTCTGGGAGACGAGTGCGATATTTCAACAGGAACAACTACCTATGCTCCATACAACAACATAAAGGGTGTTGCTCCGGTTGTGACTCTACAAGTAGTCCGATAAGCCCAAAGTATTGGGAGTATTTCATCCACCCAATTATTCTTGGATTTCTCTATCCTCTTCTTCAACCCATCTAAAATTATACGATTTGCCACTTCCGCTTTCCCATTGGCTTGTGGATGAGCTATGGAGGTAAACTGCAACTCGATCTCATTCTCCTCGTAATACTTCATGAACTCTTCATTGTTGAACTGCGTTCCATTATCGGTGACCAGGATTCGGGGAATTCCATATCTGCACATGATATTTTTCCACAGAAATTGTGCAACCTGCTTGGTTGTGATCTTGGCTAAAGGTTTAGCTTCAGTACACTTAGTAAAATCATCTATAGCTACGATCAGGAACTTCCTTTGTGCAGTGGCCATGGGAAAAGGCCCAAGTATATCCATTCCCCACATAGTAAAAGGGATGGGAGAATTGATGGAAGTCAACATCTCAGGAGGCTGTCGAACAACTGGTGCATCTCATGACCAGCGGTCGCATCTATTAATGTATCAATCCTTGGCAACGGGAAATAGTCCTTTGGGCATGCGTCATTTAGATTAGTAAAATCCACGCACATTCTCCATTTTCCATTAGCCTTCTTCACCATTATGGGGTTTGCTAACCATTCCGGAAATTATATATCTTCAATAAAACCATCCTCCAAGAGCTTTTCCACTTCTTGCTTGATTGCCTCCTGCCTCTCGGGGGCAAAGCTCCTTTTCTTTTGCTTCACCGTCTTTCGATTTGGATCTACGTTCAACTTGTGAATGATCAGTTCCGGGTCTATTTCAGGCATATCAGCTATTGACCATGCAAATACATCACTATTCTCTTGTAAAAACCTCACCAACTTCCCTCTAAGGGGCTCCTCTAGTGATGCTCCAATGAAAATTACTTTCTCAGGATCCTCGGGAGCCAAAGGAATCGGAACCAAGTCTTTTGCTGGCTTCCCTCTTTTCTCATCATTCTCGCGAATATCCAGATCTTCAATAGGCAAAACCTGCCCCCCCTCCGACTTCATCAGCCCTAAGAGAGGCTATATAACAATTCCTTACCATCTTTTGATCTCCTCTCTCTTCTCCAATCCCGTTCCGGGTGAGAAACTTCATCACTAAATGGTAAGAAGAAGGGACTGCCTTGAAAGCATGTATACCCATTCTTCCCATGATTGCATTGTAAGTTGATCCAGCCTTTACCACTACAAAGTCCAATATCTGTGTTGCTTGTCTTGGTTCCTGACCTATAGTCAGAGGCAACTTAATTATTCCCTCTACGGGGCATTCGACTCCAGCAAAACCATATATTGGCATATCAATTGGGGTTAATTGAGATTTATTGTAACTCATCCCTATAAAGGTATCATATAGCAAGATTTCCACCGAAGCTCCATTATCTACAAGGACTCTCTTTATCGGACTGTTCCCTATTATCGGTGTTATGATCAGAGGACCGTCATGAGGAAATTTGACACCCTCTAAATCAAAATAATTGAATGTCATTGTTACTCTTGTCTTGGCCCTCTTTGGGGCTTCTATGATAATATGCATAACTTCTCTGGTATATGCTTTCCTTGAATGTTTAGATGAACCAGCAACAGTTGGTCCTCCAAAGATCGTATTTATCACTGGCCCTCGGGTTGTGGTCCTCCAAATCGTGCATTTATCACTGGTCCCTTGGGTTGGGGATTTCGCCCCTGATCATCCTGATCCCTTTTTCGATCATCAAAGTTCCTTCTTTCATTATTATTCATATCTCCTCCATCTCCATTATACTTGCTCAGCCTTCTGTTTTGAATGAGGAACTCTATTTCATCTTTCAGTTGTCTACAAACATCGGTGTCATGACCAGCATCATTTTGGAACCTGCAATATTTGCTCTTATCTAGATTGGCAGGATCAGCCTTCAAGGGCTTAGGCCAACGAACATCTCTATCTTTCTCGATTTCCATCAAGATCTGACTTCTAGGAGAGTTTAACTTAGCATATTCAGTAAACTTTTGTCTAGATCCTCCCTTCTTCGGGGTTGAATTAGTGTTTTGCTCAGTTCTAGGATACTTGTCCTTAGCAATATATTCCAGACCAGTCTTTCACTTCTTGCCACCAGCAGGCTCGTTATTCACTACCGTCTTCCTCATGTTTTCCTCAACTTTGATGTACTTCCCAACCATGTCTTAGGGCTATAACATGCATTCAGGGGGGGCGCTTGGCTAATGACATCTTAAAGAACTCATCCCTAGTTCCCTGCTGCAGTGCTGTCATAGCTACCTTGTCATCAAGGTCTGGGACCTTCAAAGCTTCCTTGGTGATACGGTTCAGATAGTCTCTCGAGGACTCTTTTGCTCCCTACACAATGCTCATGAGGGATTCTGAATTTTTCTCATGCACTCTCTCACTGATGAATTTCTTGATAAAAGTTTGACTTAGATATCTGAAGGTCCCAATAGAATTCAGAGGCAAATGGCTATACAATCTTTGAGCCATTCCCGACAGGGTTTGAGGAAAGGCCTGATACTTAATAGCATCGTTCACGAGCTGCAACAATAGTGCATTAGAGAATGTCCTAACATGATTAGCGGGATCTCCAGTGCCATCATAAGCTTTGATGGTGGGCATCTAAAATTTTCTTGAGATGTTGGCATTCATTATCTCTTTATTGAATAGTGGAGTTGGATCATCAGGATCTCCTAGAGGCAGAATATCACTTGGACCAGCTCTTGGGATAGCAACCCTTCTTTGTATTGGACCATCCAAGTCTATGATCGGAGGAGGATTTCTCCTCCTCAGAGGTAGTGGGGGTCTCGGGGTAAGGTGCGCCTCTAGATCGCGCTTCAGCCTTTGGATCTCAGCTTTGTGAGCCCTAATCCTCTCTTGTACTTCTTGGGGATTCGCCCATCGGGTGCTTCTGGAGCGCGGGTTAGCATCAGGCATTGGTTTTTTACCAGCATGCCTCCTTCTCGGAGCTACATCATCACCCGAAGATTCGGAGTCTCTCTCATTGTAAGGTCCAGAGAACTCTTGGTCCTTCAGAATAGGAGCCAAGCCGCGTATATAGAGGGGTGTCTTCCCTTTTGCTTCACTCCGATTAGCATGCCCACTTCCTCCAACCTCGGGGTATAAGGTAATCCCGTAAGGGGGGTTAGTGGTCACAATTATTGAATATTCATACCCAACGAGTCGAGGATTCATTGGTGCATGCACCTGCTGAAATTGGGAATTCGTCCCTTGAGGAGCCGGGGGATTCATCCCTTGTGGCTGAGGCTCAGCTGCCCCTATCAGGGTTCCTCCTTGGGTAGAAGCGTAGGATGAGTGTGGGGGTATCTCTACCAATGACGAAATCGTTTGGGTCATTCCAGCCGGTGTTCCCTCGGGGGTGTTGCTCCCGCTCCGTTTTCTCACCATGGTTGTTGTTATGCGTTCCCACAAACGGCGCCAAATATTATGGATAAAAACTTATGGTACATTTAATGATAGGGTTCGTGAGCTTCGAGGCTCAATCTGCTTGCTCTTGTGTTTCGTGACTCAATCTACTTTAACAAGATGTCTACGTACCTTGCTGTTCACCAAGGATCAAGTCAAAACATAGTTCTGACTGGGGGGTTGAGACCCCTTATATAGATGTTGGGAGTCCTTGAATTGGACTAGGGTTATGAGACTTGGGGAACAAGTCTCAGAATTTGGATAGACTTTGGAGTCCTATAATGAAGGAATCAGACTCCTTGTTGGTTTAGGTGCCCTCTAAGCTATCTTCCATAGAGTTATATTACTGAATGGACTCATTTAATGAGCTGTTAATCCTCCATATTTATTAATTACGAAATTAATAAATATTCAAGGCTATTGGGCCTTCTTTGTTCCATCAGACCTGATCAATGTGTTAACATTCTTGGGCCTGATCAATGTGTTAACCTTCTTGGTCTGAATGTCATACATATGGCCTTCTTTAATGGGTCTTGCAGTCATAGATGTAATTAATGTAACATTAATGACTTAATTAAAGTTTATTTTACTCCCTATCACAAGGGTTCGGTTGATGGTTGCGGAAAGGGCCAAGGATGGATTGGACCCTATAATTTATTAGGTTGGAATGGCCTGGGTACCCGATATGATGGTGGGTCTATGCGGATGGGCATAGATCCGTACTACATTCTGACTTATCAGCAGAGTATAGTACATATATTGGTTCTAGTGTCCATTCTAGTTTATTGTTGATCTCTATTAACGACATTCTTTCTTTAAAAGTTACATGATTATAAAATTGAACAAATAATTAATTCGGGAGATGAATAAGTGAATTATACATTGATTTTGATCTATGATTTAAGGCTGATAAGGGTTGATGTTTTATTCTCTTGATTATTTAAATGAATATAGATGTTTATAAAATCATTTAAATATTGTTTTCGGGAGTTTCTTTTGATAATGATTCCTTGAAACCAATTATGATATTTGTTGGGCATTTTTGGCTCACTCTTGCGTTGTTATTTTCTTATTCTGTATCACATGAGAATAAAGGTAGATAGCTCAGAGTAGGCAGCGAAATGGAGAAACCCCAGCTTCAGGAAGTTGGATATGTCAGAATGGATAAGACAAGGAAATTGGTAAAGAGGTAATATACAGGTTGAGGTGTCATACAAAATTTGGATTTTCAGATTCTTGTTTCATACCATAACATGTAATCCATCCAGAGATTGAGGTGTCATCTGTATATTTATATTAATATACAGGTTTATATTCTTTAATGATGTTTGGTGACACCCAATTCTTACCCCAGATTTGGGGCTGTCACATAAAGCCTTAAATTGTTATATACTTCTTGATTTATAATATACTTTCAAACAATCGGTCATTAGAACTATTTTTGTGAATTAAAATATTTGAAATAAAGATATTTAAAACATGTATGTCTCTGTTGATCGGATCAAGGAACTGTACTAATGGAGGCGGATCCTGAACCCAAAAACTCTAATGACGATGTGGTGTTTACGAAGACATGTGTTGCCTTTAAAAGTGTCGGGTTTAGGGGCCTATATCACAACCTTATTCCCTAGTGTCACATGAATCCACTGAATTAGCTTTAAAAAGAGCAAAGTGCACTATGCATATCTTATTGCTAGGAATATGTTGTGAATTTGATGACAAATTATACAAAATACCTTAGTAGATTTAATTTAGTGAATTTTGTAGCACTCGACGGATGATAAAATATAGTCCCGACGGATGATTCAATATAGTCCCGACGGATGATGATTTGACATCCATCAAGTGAGTAGTTTATGTAATAATAAGTATTGTAGCACATTTCTGCAAACAAATTTGTGTAGATTCTGTAGGAGCTTATGAGTCATGTTGACTACTAGTAGATATGCAGAATAGGTTAATTAATTATAAATATGAGATGTCTTGTAATTCTGCATAAGTGAAATGGAGTCAAGTGTCAAATAACTACCCGAAGGATGATCAACAAAGCTACCCGACGGATGATCAACAAAGCCACCCGACGGATGACAAGCATGTAACCTACGGATGATCAACAAAGCCACCCAATGGATGACAAGCATATACCCGACGGATGATCAAATTCAAATATCTGTTGACAGTGACAACACAGTCACATACGTCGAGTGTTTGCAAAAGGAATGTGGCAGCTGTTTAGAAGGGATTTTAGAACAAATAAGCATTACCATTTCCATGCTATTATGAAAATATTCAAAAATGCTGGAATAGAGTAGTGAAGTAGTATGGAGTTAGACTAGATATGTTTTGTTTTATTATCTTGTCTTATTGTCATGTATACTTGGTGATATGTAAACCAAGTGTAGCAAGTAGAACAATAATTGAACTAAGCACACACATTTTCATAGAAATATTTTCAAGCTGTATTCTGTAGCATTTCTGTGTAAGTTTAGTTGTTCATACTTGTAAGCAGCTGTGAGCTATTCAAGTTTCACAGGGTTCTCACTCAATATATATATATATATATATATATATATATATCTGGTGGATACTTTCAAATCCACCAGAAAGTTTTAAAAGCTTGTACTTTTATTATTTTGTGTTTTGATTCATATAAATCATTTATTCCGCATTCTTCAAATCAAACACATATATATTATCAAGTAAGAACTATTTTAAAATCTTGAAAAAGAAGTCAGAATTACATTTAACCCCCTCTATAATTTTTGTTGTATTGTTAAGTAATAACATTTATCTTCAATTCAATTTTGTTAAGTAACTTTTGTTACAAATCATTTTGCATCTGTCAATTTCAGAAACACATAAAAATCTAACCCACAACATAAGTTTCAAATAATCCCTTAGATTTGAGGAATGCTTTAAAAATGTGACATGTCGACAAATTAAACAAAAATAAACGTATAAATGAATTGAACGAAAAAATTGAATGTCAATCCATGAAAGCAGAGAAAATTTTAAGGGACAAATGAAGAATATATTAAAAATCACATACCATCTTTTTTTTATTTAAAATAGATATCGATAATGAAATGGGGCAAAAAATTGTTGCAAGAGTAGCACTTTGACTTGTCGTATGAAATTGGGGGATGTGAAGTTAACTAGATTTTAATATACTAAAATTAAGATCGTAAATTAATACAGTCAAGTCAAGTTGAGCTTGATTTTTTATTTTTTAGATAAAATGAGTCGAGTTTAGTTTTTTTATTGAATAAAAAATAATTTTTAAGATCTGTTTGTTAATAAATGAGATCAACATAATTTTGATCATAAAAATTTTAATTTAAGCTATTAAATGAGATGAATATGATTTTAATCACAAAAATTTTGATTCAAGCCAACCGCGAACCCAGTCCAACTCAAGCCTATTCGAGTTGTTTAGTATTAATTTAATAACTTTGCACTCAACTCGATCGAATTTTTGAAATAATTCACGCGATTCCCAATCCAGCAAACATATCTCACATTTTAAAATCACACCATTTAAACTAAAATCACATTCACTTTTTTTAATACCATTAGTATCAATTTGCGAACACTTTCAACTTTACTATCCACTACAATTTTTTTAGTTTTAATTTAGATTTATAAACATAACACTATTTTTATAAACAATAAGACAATTAATATAAAATTAAAAAAACTTAATCCTAAAAATTATTTCAATTTATTAAAATTAACACATATTGCATGTGAAATCATATACAGTATATAATATGTTTTGTAAACAATTTCAAATCAATTAATATCACAACATAATGTATAAGAATTTGAATTATTTCTAATTTTAGTTACGTTTTATAATATATATGTTTATTTGATTTATATATTAAAATGTGTTTGACAACATTATCAAGCTAATATTTGTATTTACGAATAATTAAAGATTGTTAGGTCCCTGAAAAAGTTGTGATGTGAATACAACCCTATACTATTTTTTGAAATTCAAATGCAAAAACAAAATAAAACGAGTAAAGAAAATAGGCGTATGTAGAGTGGTTAGAGAGCGGGTGAGTACTCTGAGAATGGAGTATTGTATAGCATTTTTATCTTATTTAGTCATTTCATTGAGTATTTTTGGGAACCCTATTTACATATTCATCATGTAAACATTTCTCTTATTTGATTTAAGTGAGTAGAAAAAGTACTAGCACCGGTATATGCTTAAATTTAATAAAAATGTTTTTTAACTTTTATAACATTTTTTTAAAAATATTATTGTATAAACCAAAACTTTTAAAAAATTTATAATATATTAACACAAATATTTTAGGTACATGTTATATTATAAAAATATATAATAACTTTATATAATTATGTCGGGAAAATAAATTGATCGTCTCTCAATTATTACTTTTTTATTATGTGGGTTCCTAAACTAAAAATCATGTATCTCAAGTCATTTAATTTTTAAATTTTTTCCGATTAAGTCCTCATGTTAAAAAGATTCAGCCATCAAAGTCTTACTCAGAAAAATACAGTCAACGGAAAATTTAAATTGAGAAAAATGTGGGAAAACCTAAAACACCTCTAAAACAATTAACATGTCTATACATATACATCAACGAAATAAAAAATGGGCTTGACTTAAGGTTTATCAATTAAAATTCAAAAATTTTGGTGAATATTACAACTCAACCACCAAAATATGAAATAATACCAGTCTTAAAATCTAAGGTTAGAATGAGGTAAAACATGATTTGGGCTTCAATTTAGCTAACATAACTTGTGATTTGGGGCACACTAACACCTTCAACCTGGTCTTCGATTTTCACTATAATCCAATAACTCAAAAAGAGGTCACGTTAGCAAAAAGTAATATCCATTACTAATTCACTAACGGAAGGATTTAAACCAAAAAAATTAAAATTAAATGATCTGAAATACCGAATATTATGAAAATTAAATTGAGGGATGATTCAATTTATATTCCCAAATATGCATTTTACAAAAAAATTATTAATTTACGAGATACTTAAATTTTTTATGGACATAACGAGATTTTAAGAGAATATGGTAAGCAAATAATTTAACAATTTAATTTCCATCTAATCCTATTGTGATGAAATTAAATTTATTTTAGTTTACTTATTTAACATATTTAAAAATTAAATGTTTTTCATAAAATACATGTGTTTACTCTTGAAAAAGAAATAAGAAACTTTTAAAGGAAATAAATTATCACTTTTAAAAATGATGTAAAATTGTGTAAAGAAAATATATTATTTACGTATCATATACATGCAACATAAATCAATCAGGTAACTTGCAAAAATAAAAGTAAAAATCATTTTGCATATGTAATTTATTATATATTCAAGTAAAGTAAAATAATTTTCTAAATTAATTTTGATAATATATTTTTAAAGTATTTAAAAGTTTTGTTTTATTAGAAGGTATTTAAGTTATAGCAGTTTTAAAGTAAAGTATTAATAGGAGACTTTGTGCCGAGCGAAAGCAAAATACAAGAGAAAATGATATATAATAGAAATTTGTGGTGTAATCGAGCCGAGCCGAGCCGATTAAAATAGTTCGGTCTTGAATTTGAATTCGAACTCGAGCTCGATCGAGTCTTTAATTTCAAGTTCGAAGTTCGGCTCATAAAAAGTTCGGTAGGCTCGAGTTTGGCTTGAAAGCTCGAATTAATTCACTAAATATTAACAAAAAATTCGAAATATGATCAGTTCAACTCGAGTTCGGCTCGAATTCGACTCGATAAAGTAAATAATATATAATAAATATTAAATATTTATATAAAAATATATTTATAATAAAAAAATTAAAAACAATAGAAACTCGATAAGGCTCGCGAACCTGACGAGCCGAATAAGTTGAAGCTCGAGCTCGGCTCGGTTAAAAATTCGAAAAGCTCGAGCTCGAGCTCGGCTCGATTATTTTCGAGTCGAATTCAAATTTTTTACGAGCCGAATTCGAACAGTTCACGAACAGTTTACCTTGTTTACACTCATATGTTACACTACATAGCGGTACGTTACGGCGATGCATTTCATACCTGGTCGTTTCTCGCATCTTTTACTTGCCGCTCCCGTGGAGGAAGGAATGCTATCATGGGCGCTCATAACTCGGTTACTTGCTAAGAATCATCTAGTTAAATTATGTATGTGCAATGTATTGTATTCTACTCTGATGAAGCACATTTATTTATTAGTCAAATTTTTGCTTCTTTATTTTCGTGTGTCCGCTTTTAGAAATGAACTCGTGTAGAATACATATCTGACTTAGAATTATTTCTAAATGTTTCCCGCGCACACTCTTCTTGTACATGACTAATAAACCTCTTACTCTCGTATAATCGGATCCATTTAACAATATTATTTCTTGATACTCAGATATCTTATCAAACTGTTGACGCGTAATACAATGATCTAATTCACAGACGCCTAACATTCCCTTACAATCAGTTGCACTAAAATATTCTAGTTTTCACACTGAATCACGACAACACTTCAAATATTTTTAATCACTTATTTCACGGTCATTGAACATATTAATGAATTTAACCGATGCTCTATTAAAGGCTTTTTCACAATATCCAATCTTTTTCTCCAATACAACAATCGATCTTCATTCCATTGTATATACCAAATTTCTTTTTGGATAGATTATTGTGATAGGACAAGTCTATAGAAATAATAATTTATTAAAAATAATATCTTCTATATTAGGGAGATTTTTTATTCTCAATGAAAAGACGAATTTGCCCATGTATCTACTATAATGAAAAAATGTTGTTGGCGAGAATTGAACCCCAATCTATTCATTAATTCTCACACTGCAATACCAATATACAACTATATCTTTTATGTTTTCAATTAAACACTTAATATATGTACGTCGCTACAGAGTTAAATTTCAGTTTTCTATTGCAATTTATGAAATAAAATTTTTAGTCACGTTTTTCATTACACATATATTGATTTAGTTAGTTATATATTTCTAAATAATTAAAGTTGTAATTAAGATAATAATTGTAACACCCCAGTCCCATATCGAGGTACCACATCGAGGAGATTCGGGGTTTCTGTTTAGTTTATAAGGTGAAGTACTACTACTATGTGCACCAACAAATCGTGATCTTTTGAGGGCCTGTGGTCGTCTTTTCGTAACCCAAGTTGGCTGCACTCGGGACAGTATGCTTCGGCTTATTTCGGACTCGTAATATGGACTTGACCCGGTTTTCGAAAAGACTCAGGATTTGACCCGGGTTGTCACATATGGTATCGAAGCCGAATCTCGAAAGTTTGATGCGTCAAGTTGCCGGAGGTGGGGACACGAAGGCTGGTGGTATTATCCCGCAATGGACAGAGATCCAGAGGCGGGGACCCGAAGCCAGCCGGTAATATCCCACAATGGTTAGAGAGGCAAAGATCTGGGACCTATGGGCTGTCTGTTCGGCCTGACGAGGACGTCAGGAGTTTAAGTGGGGAAGTTTGTAACACCCCAGCCCACATCAAGGTCCCACATCGAGGAGATTTGGGGTTTCTGTTTAGTTTATAAGGTGAAGTACTACTACTATGTGCACCAACAAATCATGATCTTTTGGGGGCCTGTGGTGGCTTGTTGTAACCCAAGTTGGCTGCACTCAGGACAGTATGCTTCGGCTTATTTCGAACTCGTAATCGGGACTTGACCTGGTTTTCGAAAAAGACTCGGGATTTGACCCGGGTTGTCACAATAATTTTGATCAATATTTAACATATAAATATAGTTATTATACGAAAAAATTATAAATAAATTAAAATATAACATATATTTAGTAAATAATATAAAACGTTTTTACATAAATGTCTTATTAAAATCTATGATAGTATATATAAGAATAAATTAACAATGTCAAATATTCGTGTTCACAATGATATAAAAAATAAATAAATTTTTGATGCGTTTATTCAATAATGTAACGCCCTCCAAACCCGGGGTATAAGTCTGGGGGTTACGAACTAATTATCAAACCTGTACAAGCTTATTAATAAATAATAAAGAAATGAAATTAAACCCCTTTAACACTAACCAAGACCTTTTTAGGTTGAAGTATGAAAACAAGAACCACTAACTACTTTTATTACAAACCTAACATTTAAAATCTCACAACTCTCTTTATTACAAACCATTGTCTAATTTATTTTTAAACTAAGTTCAGCTTTTATTCAAACACATATACTATCTATCAACACTCCACCTGCTCGGGCAACTCAAAGCTTTCTTCCGGAATTGAGATCAACACCTTGGGTATGAGAGGATCCCGAGGCTTGACCCGCTTCTTTACCACTCGTGTCCTGATGGGTTTCATATTCCTTCTTAACTGAAAACAATAAGGTGAATAACAACAAAAAAGGGTGAGACAAAAATTGCTCAGCAAGTCCACAAAATATAAAACAGTGTTAACGTATTATAATTGAATCCGTAACCCAGGTATATCTGCAAAGATATAACCTCATAAGAATAGAAAGAAGGCCATTACTGGCGAATACAAATGAACCAAACTGGACTCAAGTTCGCAGCTATACCCTGCTGATCAGCCAGGATACAGTGCAGATCTATATCTCACTATATAGATCCCGTCGGGCACCCAGGCACTACGGCCCGTTTTAAGGATCCGGTTATGTCCTGGTCCTTAGAATTAAGTAGACTTAATCCCAAAAGTAGTATTATCCAGTCCCTGGAATAGCAACCGGAACAAATCGGTATGCTTTGATATATTGTAATCACCAGAATATATCAATAATTGTGAGTAACAATTGGAATATGAATAATAAATTCAAATGAAAAGAATAATTCAAGAATCGAACTGAGATACGAATAAAGGAATTAAAATAGTGCAAATGTAATAAGAATCTGAAGAGAATATCACTATTCTGGAAAATAGAATAGGGAAGAAACTTGCCTTCTGCACGACTTACTGCAATTAAATCACTTCCGTCTATCCCCTACTTGACCTGCCTTGCTGGCTTAGCTTCTGTTAGCAAAATAGACTGATTAAGTCATCTTGTACCTCAATTTGCATCTCGAATCGACTTCATTTTGTTCCTATTATCTACCCATGCGCTTATGACTGACTCTTATATTACATATAAGCAAGTAAGACTCGATTAACGACATAATACACATAAGCACATAAGCATATAATCATTTCTATAGTTAAAATAATTTTTAGAATCAAAATCGACTCGCTGATTGCTCCGTTGATCACCTTTTGCTTCATTTCCCATTTTTCCGGAATTTTTCGGATTCGTCTCAGCACGTATTTCGACTGATAATCAAACAATTAATAAAGTCAACTAATTTCGAGAATAAATTAGGTCTTTATATTATTTTTAATGAAAAGAATTCATTTTTCTGAGTCAACAGGCTTTCGTTTCACTCGAATCGGACTAACGGTTGAATTATTATCAATTAAACACTGATAATTAAATTTATTATTCAATATAAATAATTATTACAACCTTTTAAATCCTAAAATAATTTTTAAATAATTATTTAAGAAAAATCAAAGTCAAAAATAATTTTTTTATAATTTTTGAAGTTAAAATGAAGAAGTTATGATTTATTGAAAATTATGTGACTAATTATCGAAATAATTAATCACTTTTAAAATATTTAATAAATAAGTAACTAATAAATAATTAATAAATAATTATTTAATAATTTAAAATAATTAATCCCTAATTATTAGGATTAATCACAATTTATTACAAATATTTACAACTTATCGTTATTTATTCGATTAGATCGATTATTTATAAATAAATAATCGATGTCATTAACTGGTACGTTAATTATTGAATAAATGAGTCTTTATTTGAATCATATTTCAACTCAACGATCCACTACTCGTATTTCTACGAGTTATTCGCGTTTCTCGCATAATTATCGAAACATTACTATTATTACAAGTATACGCTTTAAATTAATTATCTGTATTTAATTATTCATTACGAATAATTATTACGATATTATACGAATAATTCACTATCGTCTGAAAAATAATAATAATAGCAATAATCGAACTTATCGTTCAATTACTCGTATAATTACGAGTTAATCGTTTTATTTCCCTAATTATCGAATCGTTTCTCGTAATATTCGATTAATATAACCCTTAATTATTAATTATTAATTATTAAATAATAAATAAGTAAATAGATAAATGATTAAATAAATAATTAAATACTTAATTAAATCACTAAATTCGAATTTATAATTTAAGAAAATAATTTAGAAATTATTTACAAAATATTTCAGATTTTTAATCTGATTTTTATTTGATTTTTATAATTTACAAAAATTAAATTCTGTATTATCAAAATAAAAGTAAATAAATAAATTTTAATTCCAGAAACAGAAAGCAGATAAATGAATTGGGGGATTTTGGATCGAAACCGGGTCGAACACCGGGTTGAAACCGGGTCACCCGGGTCGTCCAAGAACAGCCCCACCGGCGTCGTTACCCGTGGATTTTCCGGTGAACGAAACCGGCGATTCGAACAACGAAACTACGAGTCCTGGCTTCGGTTTTTCTTCTACAGCTTCACTCGACAACACGCCCAACATCATTCTCCTGCTCCTTCGTCGACAACGATGTCGGAGAGTTCACGAACACGGCGGCGGCGACGTAACAATCCGGCGATGCGAAAATCAGAACCAAACTCGACGAAACCGGTGCCAAACGACGATCTTTAAGCTCGTAATCATCAAATCAACAAACAACAATCCAAAATAAAAACCCGAATTCAAAACGGGTTGAAACTCAAAAATACAATTCACTAATCCGGGAATAGAAAAATTAATTAAAAATATGTATCATCATCTACTCAACCTAGGCAATCGATTCATATCACTTTCATCAACCAAAACACAACGATTTGCAAATACCCAATTCGGCTATAAACCCTAAAAATACGAATTGAAAATTGAAGCAATAAAACTCAAAATTGATAACAGAAGTAGAAAGTAGAGATCAAGAGCTATGCAACAACTACTTACATGTCTGATTTGGAGGTCGGAATCACGATGAAATCGTTGGTTGAATCTCAAGAACACCAAACCCTAATTTCTGGAATTTGGGGATTTTTGCTGAATTTTTCTGATTTTAATTAATAAAATTAATAATAATTAGGGTATTTATAGCTGAAAAGTTAATACTCCTAAATAAAATTAAGGGGCTAATTATACATTTAATAAAAATATTTGGCCCTAATTTTCATAATTTTTGGGTATTAAAATTTAATTTTTAAATATTTTATATATGAAATATATATACCAAAAATTCCCAAAAATTGTGAATAATTCAAAAATACAAAGAAATAGTATAAATAAAAGTCCTATAATTTTATAAAAATAAAAATGTGATTTTTGTGAGGTTTTTAACACCCAATGGGGCCCGGAAAAGTCATTTTTCGTAAAACGAGAAAATTTATAAAATATCTAGATGTTCAGAATAATGAGATTGTAAAAGCCGTTTAATGAAAAATAAGGCCCATTATTTTATTTAAAATATTGGCTTTAAAATCATTGTTTGGGTCGTAAAATGTTTGATATGAAACCTATGAATATGAAATAAAACATCTGAAAAATTACCATAAAAATACAGAAATGACACGGAATATACGTAACACATAGCAACTAGGGTTTAACAGATAATCACACATAATTGACATATTAATACACATAATTTATTATAAATATGATATTATGCAACGTAAATTTCCCGGTCGTTACATTCTCCCCCCCTTAATAGGATTCTGTCCTCAGAATCTTCTATGAAAATAAATGAGGGTATTTTTCTAACATCTCACTTTCAAGTTCCCAGGTTGATTCTTCAACCATAGGATTTCTCCACAACACTCGCACTAAATATACAGACTTATTTCTCAACACTTTCTCTTGCCGATCTAAAATTCTTATCGACTGTTCTACAAAAGACAAATCAGGTTGGATTTCTATCGGCTCATATTCTATTACATGCCTAGAATCAGGATTATATCGCTTAAGCATTGACATGTGAAACACATTGTGAATATGTTGCATATGAGGCGGTAAAGCTAATTCGTATGCAAGCTTTCCTACTATCTTCCAAATTTCAAATGGTCCGACATATCGTGGTTTCAATTTACCCTTATTGCCAAATCTAGTCAATCCTTTCCATGGCGATATTTTGAGTAATACGTGTTCTCCTTCCTGATAGTCCATATCCTTCCTTGCTTGGTCTGCATATTTGCATTGCCTGTTTTATGCTACATTGCGTCGTTTTCGAATAAGTTCAATCTTTTCTTTCGTCTGCTCAATTAATTCTGGACCCAAAATCTTACGCTCTCCAACTTCATCCCAGTGTACTGGTGATCTGCATTTTCTTCCATATAGTGCTTCATACGGGGGCATTCCAATATTGGCGTGATAGCTGTTATTATAAGAAAATTCCACTAGAGGTAGCTGCTCATCCCAACTGCCTTCAAAATCGATCGCACAAACTCGTAGCATGTCTTCAATCGTTTGGATAGTTCTTTCACTTTGGCCATCGGTTTGCGGATGATAAGCGGTACTCATGTTTAATTTCGTTCCAAGGCATTCTTGAAATTGTCTCCAAAATCTTGAGTTGAAACGAGGATCTCGATCAGATACGATAGATATTGGAACTCCATGTCGCATCACAATTTCCTTGAGATATAGGTGCACTAGCTTGTCAAGCGAAAATCTTTCATTAATCGGTAGAAAATGTGCCGACTTTGTAGCGCCCTCCAAACCCAGGTCAGAAGTTTGGGGTCCACACACACACGCCTTATTTATAACCTGCTTATAGCAATAATAAAGATAACAATAATATGCAGTGACCCTATTTACCAACTACCACGGATCGCAACAGGTTAAAGTATGCACACAAGCCACACATCTACTTATATTACATACTGTTCAAATCCCAACTATTCCAAACTCAAAACTGAGTATTAAACATTATTACAAACTTTTATCGACTTAAATTATCCCAAAAGAAACCTACTAGCTTAGCTCGATCAACCTGAACCCCTAGCTCTCGCGCTGGACTAGGGATCCGCGGTACCAACTGGTTCCTTCTTAACTGGAAAAGAACAGAAACAATATCGCACAAATGAGCTAACTAGCTCAGCAAGTCACAATGACAAAACTGAGAATAATGATCATCAAGTGAACATGTTTAAGATATCAAGTGAACAATGGATTATGATTTAGAATTGGATATTATATTTTCAGGTTAAAAACCAAGGTTAGGCTGCTGATCAG
Source organism: Apium graveolens (assembly GCF_009905375.1). Taxonomy (NCBI): domain Eukaryota; kingdom Viridiplantae; phylum Streptophyta; class Magnoliopsida; order Apiales; family Apiaceae; genus Apium; species Apium graveolens. The sequence continues at coordinate 225,664,004 of NC_133652.1, forward strand.
TCACGCACTAACCCCGAGCAAAGCACACAGCACTGCTCTAACTACTGGATCCAAGGCACACATTGACCTAACTTGACCATTATATGGTCTGACCACGAATCTGGTCCACAATTTTATAAAAACAATCCAATTCTAACATAATAACAGAATAAGCAATAATAATTAATAACCAGAGTCATTAACAACACTGAGTGTTTAACAATGAAAGGGTTTCAATCCTTGTAAGGATCAATAAGGTAATTTCAAAGCTTGGATGCTGGGTAATGAAAGAATTGGATAACAAAGGAATCAATGTTTCAGGGTTTCAAGGATTTGGTAACCAGAGTCATTAACAATAATGAGTGTTTAACAATGAAAGGGTTTCAATCCTTGTAAGGATCAATAAGGTAATTTCAAAGCGTGGATGCTGGGTAATGAAAGAATTGGATAACAAAGGAATCAATGTTTCAGGGTTTCAAGGATTTTGTCTTTCAAAGCATAAATACAAAGATTTGATTGTGTAAGCAATCTGATTCAGTGTTTAATATTTAGTTTGTATGTATTTATGGAGTAGGATCGTATACTTGAGGTTCGTGTTTGGGTATACAACAATCAATGGTCTAGAAAGAATCAGGTTACGGCTCAAGATCAATAGCTGGAATCAAGGTTTAGGGTACAGTGCTTCAAAGCACTTGCAATATCAACAAGACTATCAAGTACTACAATATCTCGAGAAAGTTCAGAACACTTGCCTGGTATTAGCTTACTACACTGTACTCGCTTCCAATCACAATCGCCTTACTCCTCAACTACCTGTTTCCCTTTCCTACGCCTTGCCTCTTCTGCTCACATATCATAAACATCTATCAATAATCGACTCATAGAGTTCTATTCAACACATACTTCTATCTACCCTTCGTTTTACCCAAATCCGATTAACGGATTGAAAGTTATGCAAGAATCAAGTAAACACCGAATATATAGACTGATAGTCAATCAACAAGTCACATATAGCACATAATACATCACATAATCAATGATATATTATTTATAAAGCAGTTTTGGGTCATAAATAGGCTTTCTGATATTTAAAATGATTTTTAAAATATTTTTCGGAATTAAAACGGGTCGTTGGATCAATTTCGGGTTAATAAACAGGGTTCGGTAGGCCAATTCTGGCTCCGAAACAATTTTATACTAATTATCGAGCTTTGGAAATAATTTAGAATAATATTTTAAAGCTCGAAACTATTTTTCGGAATTTTCAAATCATTATTAAATAATTAAATCTAATTAAATAATTGATTAAAATCAATTAATAATTAATTAAATCAATTAATCAATTAATTTTTGAATTAATTGACCAATTAATTAATTAAAAATTAACTGAAATTAATTAACTAATTAATTTAGATTTATTTTTGAATTAAAAATAATTTTCGGAATTAAAATAATAATTTTCAGAATTTTCAGAAATTGAAAATGAATTTTTATAATAAAAATAAATAGGAAATATGATTTTTAAACATTTTATAAACAGGAATCCTATTTTTGAAAACTTTGCAAACTATAGGGACTAAACTTCACCATCTTCAAAAATACAGGGACTAAACTGCAAAATTGCAGTTTCAGTCGCCGGAAAATCGGGGGTGGCCGGAGAACTCACCTCCGGCATCCTCCCACCACCATCACCTCTAGAATTAAACTACACAACACCAGGAACCTATATCTGCAATCAAAATTCATCAATAACCCCAGACTTGGCCGGAATTTGATCAAGAAACTCGCCGGTTTCCGGCGGGTTCGACGTAAACTTCAAAAGTTCCCTTCTCTACAGACCTCGTTGATTCATGAAACTTGTACGACTAGATTACAAATTTCACATAGAATACAATACACTATACCACAACATCAATCTATTTCAGAATAAGAAACCCCCGAATTTCAATTAAGAACATTCATACGGGTTATAAACCCTAATTTTAAAATTCGAAAATCAAACTCAAATTTGAACATGTTATTGAACTCCAAATCAGACGTATAATATATCAAAATCATCAGGAAAACAAGCTCTACAACATGAAATCATCAAATCATACAAACAATCATCCGAACAAAAATTCATATTTTTAATAAATTTAATTCGAAAATAAATAAATTTCCAGAAAATAAACCTTTAATTCTGCAATGAAATAAAGCTCAGAATCTGGTAGAACACTTCAAATCCTTCGTTTTGGTTACTCAAACTTTGAAAACAGAGATCGGTAACGCCTTCGTTTTGCTGTTTGATTCTTAGAACAGTTTATGTAATTAGGGTTTTTTCTCTGAAAATTATAGAATTAACTATCTGCAAATGATTTTGATACGAAATAAAATACGGAAAAAGGCTATTTATATTTACGGAATATTAGTATCCCGTTGGATCATTCCGGATATAAAACGGTACGTTTATTTGTAAAAACTGTTCCAAACGGTATCGGTTTTCGGGATAATTATCCAATATCAGTACAATTTGTACTGCGGCCTTGGTCTCAGCGCCTGGTTACACGTATTACGAAGTGATAATTGTGATAGTTTAATAAAAAGCTCCCGTTTATCGAAAATACGGGTTTTATTGATTTACCGAAACGAATATTATATCGAAAATGTTGCGCCGGGACTCGCACAGGACAAACCGTACGCCGGATCGAAAAAGTCGAAACATGGAATATGCTCGGAATATTACAATTAGGTTAGGAAGGAGTTCTCGGAAGAGTTTCAGGTTCCAAAAACGTAACAACGGTTGACTTCGGTTGGTTCCCGTTTTTATAAAATAGATTTTATATACTCGGAAAAAGATTTTATAAATTTCATATGATCCTTATAAATCCATAAATCAACATAAAAATAATTAGGAAGATATGACAATTATCTATGTTTTATTTTGGACATATAAAAATTAAAATACTCAATTAATATTATTTTTGAATATCCAAGTACAGATAACATTTAAAAATTAACTCACAGAATAGATACTGAACTCACATAATAATTATTTAATAGCAAAATAATTACACGATATATCCCGGATATTACATCCTTCCCCCCTTAAAAGGATTATGTCCTCAGAATTTCCTAAGAAAACAAATGAGGGTACTTTTCTCTCATATCACTTTCTAACTCCCAGGTTGACTGTTCAACCTTTGGGTTTCTCTACAATACTCTTACTAACTTTACCACTTTATTTCTCAATACTTTCTTCCTCTCCTCTAGAATCTCTATCGGACTCTCTATATATGACAAATCTGCCTGAAGCTCTATTGGCTCATATTATATTACATGCCTGGAGTCTGGATTATATTTCTTGAGCATCGATACGTGAAAAACATTGTGAATGTGCTCCATATGCGGTGGTAATGCCAACTCGTAAGCTATTTTGCCAACGCGCTTTAAGATCTCAAAAGGTCCGACATATCTTGGACTCAGCTTTCCTTTCTTTCCAAACCTCGTTAGTCCTTTCCACGGTGATACTTTCAGTAATACCAAGCTTCCTTCTTCAAATTCCATGTCTTTCCTTGACTGATCTGCATATTTCCTCTGACGATCTTGTGCGGCTATCAATCTCTTCTGGATAATTTCAACAATTTCCTTTGTCTGCTGTACCAGTTCAGGTCCAAGTATCTTGCGTTCTCCTACTTCATCCCAATATATTGGAGATCTACATTTGCGTCCATAAAGGGCTTCATAGGGTGGCATCCCAATGCTGGCATGATAACTGTTGTTGTAAGCAAACTCTACCAGAGGTAAATGTTCATCCCAACTTCCTTTGAAATCAATAGCACAAACACGTAACATATCCTCGATTGTCTGGATCGTTGTTTCACTTTGGCCATCCGTCTGGGGGTGATAGGCCGTACTCATATTCAGTCTTGTTCCCAAACATTCTTGAAAACTCTTCCAAAATCTTGAATTAAACCTTGGATCTCGATCAGATATAATAGACACAGGAACTCCATGACGAACTACAATTTCCTTCAGGTACATATGGACCAACTTGTCGAGCGAAAATCTTTCATTTAAAGGCAGAAAATGAGCTGACTTGGTAAGTCTATCCACTATAACCCAAATGGCATCATGATTAGCCCTTGTCCTTGGTAATCCAACTATGAAATCCATGGAAATATGTTCCCATTTCCACTCTGGAATCTCCAATGGCTGTAACAATCCACTTGGTCTCTGATGCTCTGCTTTAACTCTCTGACAGGTATAACATTTTCTAATCCATTCCGCAATTTCCCTCTTCATGTCTGGCCACCAATAATTCTTCTTTAAATCTCTGTACATTTTGGTACTCCCTGGATGGATGGAATACCTTGAATTATGTGCCTCCTATAAAATTTCATTTTTCAGCTCCGTCACTGGTGGAATCCAAATTCCAGATGAAAACCTCAGAATACCTTGGTCATCTTTCTACGTGCATAACTCTTCCCCTACCAAGCGATTTATATCTTGATCCATTACATCATCCTGACATTTCTTTATTTTCTTAAATAATTTCGGTTGGAAAGTCATACTGTATACTTTCGCTTCCTTAGGCTTGTAAACTTTAATCTCCAATTCCAATTTCTGAAATTCCTTATATATATCTTCAGGTACTGATAACACATTCAACCTTTCCTTCCGACTCAATGCGTCTGCTACCACGTTCGCTTTACCGGGATGATAATTAATTGAGCAGTCATAGTCTTTGATCAACTCTAACCATCTCCTTTGTCTCATATTAAGTTCCTTCTGTGTGAATATGTACTTTAAGATTTTGTGATCCGGGAAAATCTCGCACTTTTCTCCATACAAATAATGTCTCCAAATCTTCAAAGCGAAAACTATGGCTGCTAGCTCCAAATTATGAGTAGGATACTTCTGTTCGTGTGCTTTCAATTGCCTTAACGCATATGCAATCACCTTTTCGTGCTGCATTAGAACTGTAATATACATGATTTTTAGATAATAATAATGATAATAATAATAATAATAATAATAATAATAATAATAATAATAATAATAATAATAATAGGTGATGAATTTGATTTAAGTTAGAATAATAACTATAAAAGAATTTATTTTGAGTTAGTAATTAGATTAGAACAAGATCTATATATAATTGGCAGACTTTTTAAACAAACATACGTAACTATAAAAGAACCCTAGAGACAAAAGGCCGGGGGAAGAGATACAAGGAGAAGCCGGGTCGAGGTGTGACGGCAAGAGAAAGAGAGTAACAGATTCTATTTTCAAATCATTAAACTTGTAAAGGTACATCTCTACAATTATGTATCTGGTATATTGTCGAAACTTTTCTATCAATATATTATAGTTTATTAAATATGTTGTGGCTCCTGATTTATGGTGTAATATACGAGTCTTGGATATCATATTTTAGTTGTTATCATTGTATATGTGAGATAGTATTGTCAGAATCATATGCTAATTTAGTAGTACAAAAGTAACTGGTCATTAATTAAAATATTCGAGTAAATCAAGATGGTCTAACTCTCGGTATTGTTGCACATACAGAAGCATTGTTAATATTGTTTTACATTCAAAAGAAGTACAAAGGTTAAGTATTAGTGTAGGTATTAAAAGTATAGACTAGGGGATGAGTTATAAAATTAGTTAGGTAAGTACGGTAATGTCAGGGGAAGAGATTATTAATTTATATGAGTGAATATGGTTAATTACTGTGTCGTATAAGGTGGAAATGAATGACCAGGTAATAATATATTTTAATTTTGTTAATAGGTTGGGGTTCGGAAAATTAGCGAATCATCTACGGATTTTATTAGTGTTGAAGTTTGTGCCTTTTGAGGTACGGATTCTGTCCCCTTTTTATGCGGCGCTCCTCTTCTTAGAAATTTAATATCTCTGCTTTGTTGAATTTCATATTTGTTCGCTCCGTTAAAATTGTTTGGATATTTTGACTCCCGAAAATTGTTTTAAAATTTGATTTGAAAAATTATAAATATCTGTTTATACAATTTTTAAAATTATTTATGACACCCTCTGTTTTGGAAATCTGAATTATTTGTCTCAAGTGATTTTAAATTTTTGCGAGAATATTTTTATTTTGAACCCTTAGTGTGATTTAGGGTATACCGAGTTAACTAGCTGTAGGGGTACTACAGCCATGTCATTGCGGCACCAGTGACATGACACTTCCGTGACAGTGTGATTGGTCACGGCGTATCCTTCTGTTAGCTCTTGGGAGGAGCTTTTGCGCATTTGATATTTGTTCAGGATACGTGGGTGCACCCAGAGTTTGATTTGTGATTTGATTTATGGTGATGTTGTATATGCCGTACACGTTATCCATTTTGTTGCACACATTAGGTACCCTATGATGTGTGTATTTGTATCTGTTCTGATCTCGGTATGAAATATCCTAGCCCTCGTTATTTCAGCCTTACTTATTTTTAAAATTGTTGTTTAATTATAAATTGTTGATTATTTATTTCTGATCTCTTGTTTTATAAATTGTATTCCAAATCCGTACTGGGCGTTTTGCTCATGCCGTATTCTTTTTCTGGAAGGTGCTTAGGGGTATCTGGGACTGTGTGAATGGAGAGCTCCCTTTATTTCGTTTTTAGGATTTAAGACTTTATCAGTATCTAGATTCAATTATTTATTTAGAGATTTCAACATTTATATTATTGGTTTAGACAGTTTGGAGATTTAATATTGTTTTGGAGATTTTAGACTGTTTAATTATTGTTAGAAATATATTAGTGCTCTATTTGTAGGTTTATGGATTTTAACTAATATCTCCCTTCTATTTAAAGAAGGGGGTGTTACAGAGATGGCATCAGAGCTAGGTTCTTTCTTGTAGAAAACCTATTTAGGTTGACCTGTGAGTTTGGGTAGACGATAGGATGGGTGTTCCATTTAATTTTGTTTCTTTCTGCTCTTTATCATTTCATTCTGCTTCATCCTTTTAAAATATGTTTGTAACTGCTTCATCATATTATTCTCGTAATCTTCATTCATTCGCTATCTTATATTGTAGATGCCTCCTAGACGTGATCCTTTTCATATTGACCCCGCTCAGCTTACTGAGATGATAGGGCAAGCAATGGCTCAGGCTGTACAGCAGGCTTTGGCAAACCAAGGAAATCAGAATGGCGAGGAAAATCAGAATAGACAAGGAAATTAGAATGGCGATGGAAACCAGAATGGACAAGGAAATCAGAATGGCAATGGGAATCAGAATCAGAATGGTCAGGGCCATCAGCTGGAGCCGTTTGTATGGTTGGAGAGGTTTGTGAAGCAGAAACTAGACTCTTTTAGTGCATCACCGACTCCTATTGATGCTGAAAATTGGATTGTTCATCTCGAAAAGATTTTTGATGCACTGGGTTGTGATGAGATTCAGAAGGTCAGGTTAGCTGTGTATAAGTTGGAGGGTGATGCTCAGAGATGGTGGAGAGGAGTGAAAGCTACTAGAGGGGAGCAGTATGCAGAGGCTTTGGAATGGCCGGGATTCAAGGAAGTATTTTATGAGCAGTACTTCTCTAATGTTGATAGGGAGGCTTATTTGAGGGAGTTTCATTCTATTATGCAGCACCAGGATGAGAGCATTACTAATTATATGGTGAGGTTTATAAGGTTGGCTGGATTTGTTGGGACAGTTGCAGGGACTGCTGCGCAACAGGCTGATAAATTTAAATGGGGGTTGAAGTCTCATCTGAGGGGTTCCATAATTTCTTTTAAATTTGATAATGTGGCAGAGGCGGCTGATGCAGCAAAGGATGTTAAGAAGGAGCGCATAGATTTCAGGACTTCCAGGTCTAACAGTGGTAGTAAGAGGACTAGGGATGATCAGGGTTTTGCACAGGGTAGACAGTGGTATGGAGGTCAGAATGGTCAACAGGGACAGTGGCGCGGACATAATCAGAATAGGGGTGGTCAGTTATTTCACGACCGGAATCAGTATGTAGGTCAGAATCAGAATCAGCAATTTCAGCGACAGAAGCAGCCTAAGCAGTGGCAGAATCGTCAGCAGGGGCAGAGCCGTTACTCAGTGTATGGGGGAAACCCCAATATGATTCTCGTGGCTCCTTGTGCTATATGTGGTGGATATCATCCAGGTAGAGCTTGTTACAGATAGACTGGAGCTTGTTTCTTGTGTGGTAGCATGTCCCATAGGGCAAAAGATTGTACAGTGCCCCGCAACACTGGTGGAGGAGGAGCTGGCGGTGGCAGTGGCGGTCAGCAGAATCCTACAGCCAGAGTGTTTGCATTGACTGCAAATCAAGCAGCAGCTAATTCAGGTACCGTTTCAGGAATACTTCTTATTGGTAGACGTGATGCTTATGTGTTATTTGATACTGGTTCGACCCATTCTGTTGTGTCTTTATCGTTTGTTCGTCATCTTGACGTTGCACCTTTATTATTATATCCTCATATTTCTATTTCTACCCCGATGGGGAATTCTGTTATTATTTCTGATGTGTATCGAGAGTGTCCGATAGCTGTTGGAGATAGAAATTATAAGGTTAACTTGCTTCCGATGGAGATGCATGACTTTGATGTTATCTTGGGTATGGATTGGTTGAGTGAACATCGTGCCACAATTGATTGTCAAGGAAAAAGGGTGATCTTTGGGGATGCAGATAAACCTGAATTTGTATACCAAGGGTCTCAGCCGAAGGGGGATGTTAAGTTAATTTTTGCTCTAAAGGCGAGTAAATTGTTGTCTAAGGGTTGTGATGGCTACCTTGCTTTCGTGAAGGATACATCGAAGGATGAACCTCGCATCGAGGATTATCCAGTTGTTAGGGAGTATGAAGATGTGTTCCCCGATGAGCTACCAGGTTTGCCACCACATAGAGAGGTGGAGTTTACTATTGAACTAGTTCCAGGTGCTGAGCCTATTTCCAAGGCACCTTACCGGATGGCACCACTTGAGTTGCTAGAATTGAAGGAGCAGTTATAAGAGTTGTTGGATAGGGGATTTATCAGGCCAAGTGTGTCTCCGTGGGGCGCTCCTGTATTATTTGTGAAGAAGAAGGATGGTTCCATGAGATTATGCATTGACTATAGGGAGTTGAATAAGGTGACTGTCAGAAACAGGTATCCTTTGCCACACATTGATGACTTGTTTGATCAGTTATATGGGGCGAAGTACTTTTCAAAGATAGATTTGAGGTCAGGTTACCACCAGTTACGAGTTAGGGATGAAGATATTCCGAAGACTGCATTCCGCACTCATTATGGTCATTATGAGTTTCTCGTGATGTTCTTTGGGTTGACGAATGCACCAGCGGTATTTATGGATTTGATGAATCGGGTCTTTCATGATTATCTGGATAAATTCGTGGTGGTCTTCATCGATGATATCTTGATATACTCTAGGAGTAGAGAGGAGCATGAGGAGCATTTACGTACTGTACTTGAAATTTTGAGGGAGAAGAAGTTGTTTGCGAAATTTTCCAAGTGTGAATTCTGGTTGGAGGAAGTGGCATTCTTGGGGCATATTGTGTCTGGTAGGGGCATTGAGTTGGATCCTGCGAAAGTCGAGGCTATTACTAATTGGCCCAGACCTAGCAATGTGACGGAGGTGAGGAGTTTCTTGGGTTTGGCAGGTTACTACAGGCATTTTGTGGAAGGTTTCTCTTCCACAGCTTTGCCATTGACTCAGCTAATGAGGAAGGGAATTAAGTTTGAGTGGAATGATGATCGTGAGAAGAGCTTTCAAGAGTTAAAGAAGAGGTTGATGTCTGCTCCAATACTTGTATTGCCATCAGGGAGTGGAGGTTTTCAGGTTTATAGTGATGCTTCTAAGAGAGGATTGGGGTGTGTGCTTATGCAGCATGGGAAAGTGATTTCTTACGCCTCTAGGCAACTTAAACCTTATGAGGTGAACTATCCTACCCATGACTTGGAGTTAGCGGCTGTGGTATTTGCTTTGAAGATCTGGAGACACTATCTTTATGGAGAGACTTGTGACATCTTTACTGATCACAAGAGTCTCAAATACATCTTTACTCAGAAGGAGCTTAACATGAGGCAGCGGAGGTGGCTTGAACTTCTTAAGGATTATGATGCAAATATTCAGTACCATCCGGGTAAGGAGAATGTAGTGGCAGACGCTCTTAGTAGGAAGAACTTGGGGAGTGTTGCATCTCTCATTACTCAGCCGCACCTTATTTCAGATTTGGAGCGCTTGGGTGTTGAGTTGTATGTTAGAGGATCAAGTGGTAGCATTGCAAATTTGAAAGTGGAACCGAATCTTGTTTCAAGGGTTAAGGAAGCTCAGAAGGATGATACAGGTTTGAAAGCTATTAGATCTGAGGTGGAAGGTGGCAAGCAAAAACACTTCCGTGTTGATGATAAGGGCGTGATATGGTTGGGTAGTAAATTGTATGTTCCTGCAGACATGACGATTCGTGAAGAAATTTTGAAGGAGGCTCATAGTTCTTCATTTTCTATTCATCCAGGTTTAACCAAGATGTATAGGGATTTGAAGAAGCACTTTTGGTGGAGTGGAATGAAGGGAGATATAGCAGAATTTGTGGGAAAATGTCTTACATGTCAACAAGTGAAGATAGACCATCAGAGGCCTAGTGGATTGTTGCAGCAACTAGATATTCCAGTTTGGAAGTGGGAAAACATTACTATGGATTTTGTGACTCATTTGCCGAGGACTTTCAAGAAGAACGATGTCATATGGGTGGTGGTTGATAGACTCACTAAGTCCGCTCACTTCTTGCCTATTAGAGAGACTACTCATGTTCACGAGTTGGCAGAGATTTTTTAGCGAGATATTGTTAGACTTCATGGTGTGCCTGTGTCGATAGTTTCTGATAGGGATACGAGATTTACATCGCGGTTTTGGAAAGGTTTCCAACAAGCTTGGGGTATAAGGCTTAATTTTAGTATAAGCTTATCATCCACAGACCGATGGACAATCGGAGAGGACGATTCAGACATTGGAAGATATGTTGAGGGCTTGTGCTTTGGAGTGGACAGGTGATTGGGATAAATATTTGTATCTTATCGAGTTTGCGTACAATAATAGCTGGCACGCGAGTATTGGTATGCCACCATTTGAAGCTTTGTATGGTAGGAGATGTAGGGCACCATCTTGTTGGGATGAGGTTGGTGAGAGAGTAATTGAAGGGCCAGAGTTGATTAGAATCACTAAAGAGAAGGTAGAGAAAGTTAAAGAAAGTTTGAAGGAAGCTCAATCTCGTCAAAAGAGTTACGCGGATCAACATCGGAAGTTTGGTGGATTTGAACCAGATGATCATGTGTTCTTAAAGGTGTCACCTTATAAGGGTGTGAAGCATTTTGGTATGAAGGGAAAGCTTATTCCGAGATATGTTGGACCTTTTGATGTTATGGAGAAAGTTGGGGAAGTATCTTATAGAGTTGTGTTGCCGCCACAGCTATCTCATGTGCATAATGTGTTTCACGTGTCTGTTTTGAGGGCTATAAATATCATCCATTACACGTAGTTCAGTATCCATTACATAAAATTAGAGAGGATCTTTCTTGTGAGGAACAAGCTAAACCTATCTTAGCTCGAGAGGAGCGAGTTTTGAGGAAGAACACCATTCCGTTTGTGAAAGTTTTGTGGAAAAATCATTCAGAGAGAGAGGCTACTTGGGAGTTAGAAGAATCTATTCGTGAGAAATATTTGCATGTGTTCAAATCAGGTACGAGTATTTAGTTTCGTTTGATTCCGGGGACGGAATCCTTTTATGGGGGTATATATGTAATATAGATGATTTTTAGATAATAATAATGATAATAATAATAATAGGTGATGAATTTGATTTAAGTTAGAATAAGAACTATAAAAGAATTTATTTTGAGTTAGTAATTAGATTAGAAAAAGGAGTTGTACAAGATCTATATATAATTGGCAGACTTTTTAAACAAACATACGTAACTATAAAAGAACCCTAGAGACAAAAAGCCGGGGGAAGAGATACATGGAGAAGCCGGGTCGAGGTGTGACGGCAAGATAAAGAGAGTAACAAATTCTATTTTCAAATCATTAAACTTGTAAAGGTACATCTCTACAATTATGTGTCTGGTATATTGTCGAAACTTTTCTATCAATATATTATAGTTTATTAAATATATTGTGGCTCCTGATTTATGGTGTAATATACGAGTCTTGGATATCATATTTTAGTTGTTATCATTGTATATGTGAGATAGTATTGTCAGAATCATATGCTAATTTAGTAGTACAAATGTAACTGGTCATTAATTAAAATATTCGAGTAAATCAAGATGGCCTAACTCTCGGTATTGTTGCACATACAGAAGCATTGTTAATATTGTTTTAAATTTAAAAGAAGTACAAAGGTTAAGTATTAGTGTGGGTATTAAAAGTATAGACTAGGGGATGAGTTATAAAATTAGTTAAGTAAGTAAGGTAATGTCAGGGGAATAGATTATTAATTTATATGAGTGAATATGGTTAATTACTGTGTCGTATAAGGTGAAAATGAATGACCAGGTAATAATATATTTCAATTTTGTTAATAGGTTGGGGTTCGGAAAATTAGCGAATCGTCTACGGATTTTATTAGTGTTGAAGTTTGTGCCTTTTGAGGTACAGATTCTGTCCCCTTTTTATTCGGCGCTCCTCTTCTTAGAAATTTAATATCTCTACTTTGTTGAATTTCATATTTTATTCGCTCCGTTAAAATTATTTGGATATTTTGACTCCCGAAAATTGTTTTAAAATTTGATTTGAAAAATTATAAATATCTGTTTATATGATTTTTAAAATTATTTATGATACCCTCTGTTTTGGAAATCTGAATTATTTGTCTCAAGTGATTTTAATTTTTTGCGAGAATATTTTTATTTTGAACCCTTAGTGTGATTTAGGGTATACCGAGTTAACCAGCTGTAGGGGTACTACAGCCATGTCATTGCGGCATCAGTGACATGACACTTCCGTGACAGTGTGATTGGTCACGGCGTATCCTTCTTTTAGCTCTTGGGAGGAGCTTTTGCGCATTTGATATTTGTTCAGGATACGTGGGTGCACCCAGAGTTTGATTTGTGATTTGATTTATGGTGACGTTGTATATGCCGTACACGTTATCCATTTTGTTGCACACATTAGGTACCCTATGATGTGTGTATTTGTATCTGTTCTGATCTCGATATGAAATATCCTAGCCCTCGTTGTTTCAGCCTTACTTATTTTTAAAATTGTTGTTTAATTATAAATTGCTGATTATTTATTTCTGATCTCTTGTTTTATAAACTGTATTCCAAATCCGTACTGGGCATTTGGCTCATGCTGTATTCTTTTTCTGGCAGGTGCTTAGGGGGATCTGGGACTGTGTGAATGGAGAGCTCCCTTTATTTCGTTTTTAGGATTTCAGACTTTATCAGTATCTAGATTCAATTATTTATTTAGAGATTTCAACATTTATATTATTGGTTTAGACAGTTTGGAGATTTAATATTGTTTTGGAGATTTTAGACTGTTTAATTATTGTTAAAAATATATTAGTGCTCTGTTTGCAGGTTTATGGATTTTAAGTAATATCTCCCTTCTATTTAAAGAAGGAGGTGTTACAAGAACACATCCTAATCCTTTGTGAGAAGCATCACTATAAATTACGAAATTCCCTTGATCATTTGGAAGTGACAAAACAGGTGTCGTGATTAATCGTCGCTTCAACTCCTGAAAACTTTCCTCGCATTTGTCGTTCCATATAAACTTCTCATTCTTTCGTGTAAGCTTTGTTAATGGTGCGGCAATTCTCGAGAAATTTTGAACAAATCGATGATAATATCCCGCCAATCCTAAGAAACTTCTTACCTCGGTGGGTGTTTTCGGTCTCTCCCAATTCGTAATTGCCTCGATCTTTGCCGGGTCCACTTTGACCCCTTCATTACTAACTATGTGCCCTAAGAACTGAACTTCCTGTAGCCAAAACTCATACTTCGAGAATTTAGCATATAACTTCTTTTTCCTTAAAATCTCCAAAGCCGTTCTCACATGTTCCGCATGATCCTCTTCCGTCTTTGAATAGATTAAAATATCGTCTATAAACACAATAACAAACTTATCCAAATACTCCTTGAAAATTCTGTTCATCAGGTCCATAAACGCTGCCGGGGCATTGGTCAACCCAAAAGACATCACTAAAAACTCGTAATGTCCATACCTTATTCTGAAAGCTGTCTTTGGTATATCTTCTGGCTTGATCTTTAGTTGATGATATCCTGATCTTAAATCAATTTTGGAGAAATACTTGGCTCCCTTCAACTGGTCGAACAGATCGTCAATTCTGGGTAATGGATACTTGTTCTTGATTGTCAGCTTGTTGAGCTCCTTATAGTCAATACACAGTCTCATGCTTCCACCTTTCTTCTTGACAAATAATACCGGGGCTCCCCACGGGGATATACTGGGTCTGATTACTCCTTTCTCTAACAACTCATGCAGTTGCTTCGCTAGCTCTTTCATCTCGACAGGCGCCATTCTATACGGGGCCTTGGATACTGGTTCTGTTTCAGGTGCTAAATCGATAGCAAATTCAATTTCTCTATCTGGAGGAAGTCCTGGTAACTCGTCAGGAAATACATCTGGAAATTCATTCACAACTGGAATATCTTCAAGTTTTGTTGGTTCTTGACTTCTGTCAATCACATATGCCATGAAATGCTCACATCCTTGTCGTAGTAACTTCTTGGCTTGAATCATCGTTAAGAACTTCTTTATTTGTTTTTGGCCCTTGAACGTTACTATCCTTTCGTCTGGCGTTTTCACCATTACCTTCTTATTTCGATAATCTATATGGGCATCGTGCCTAGATAACCAATCCATCCCTAATATAACGTCAAATTCTCCTAACTTAAATGGTATCAAATCTACACAAAACTTACTACCAGAAATCTCAATCTCACAATTCCCACAAACTTGATTAACAGATACACGTTCTTGATTTGCTAATTCCACAGTCATTATTTCATTTAAACACTCAATTGGACAATTTAACTTACTAACAAAATCTTGTGAAACAAACGATCGAGTTGCTCCCGAATCTATTAATACTTTGGCACATAAAGAATTCATATTAAGCGTACCTGCCACGACATCCATATCTTAGATCGTATCCTTCACCGACATGTCAAAAACTCTAGCCCTTGGAGTCTCATTCACTGCTGAGGTAGATCCCATAATCCTTAATGCATTACTGACTGGGGCTGATGTCTTGCAATCCCTGGCCATATGTCCTGGCTTTCCACATTTAAAGCACGTAAATCCAATGGCTGGAACCTTTACTGCTGGATTCCAGATAGGCTGATCCTTACTTGCTGGTTCTCTTGCTGGCTGATTTCGGCACTCCCTCGAATAGTGCCTTTTCTGGTTGCATTTGAAACATACCACATTCAACTTATTACAAACTCCTCCATGCTTCTTTCCACATACTTGACAATCTGGAAAAGTTAGTCTCAACTGATTTGGCTGATTTGTATTAACTGGACGGTTGCTCTGGCCTCCGTCTCCTACATTCTGTTTCCTGAAATTAAAATTTCTCCCTGGCTGAAACTTGCCCTTCTTAAATTTTTGAAACTTCCCTGGTTGTGACTGACCCTCACTTCCCTCAACTTTCCTTTTCTTGCTTTCTTTCTCCTTCTGGAACATCTCACTCTCTATCTCTGCGATCATAGCCTTTTGTACTACTCCTGCATAGGTATCCAATTCAAAAATGGTTACCTTCCCTCTGATCCAGGGTTTCAAACCTTGTTGAAATCTTTTAGCCTTCTTCCTGTCAGTATCCACATACGACGGTACGTACCTTGACAATTCCTCAAACTTACCCTCATAATCTGTTACCGACATGTTCCCTTGCTTTAATTCTAAAAACTTCAGCTCCATTTGATCCTGAACAAACTGAGGAAAATATTTTTCTAAAAACAATTCCTTAAACCTTTCCCAAGTAATAACATCTGCGCCTTCCAATCTCTTCACCATTTCCCACCAATAGGTGGCCTCATTCTTCAGATTGTAACTAGCAAACTCAACCTTCTGTTCTTCCTTTACTTTTACTAAGGCAAATGCCTTCTCTATTTCCTTTAACCAAACATTTGCTTCAATTGGCTCTAAGGAACCCTTGAATTTTGGTGGGTTTACTGCTTGAAAAGTTTAAAAGTTACCTGGGGGTTGGTCTGTCTTTGTTGTTGTTGTGCCAGGTGAACTGTTTGTTGGGCCAAGATTTGAAGAATCTGGGCTATTGCTAGGTCTATGGGTCCTGGGTTCACATTTGGGTTTGTATCATCTTGGTTGTTGTTGTTGTTGGTTTCTTCATTCTGGGTGTTGGTGCAGGTATTTCTTCTGGGAGGCATTGTCTGTAAAGAATCAATCAACTTATTTAGCTTTTGAATCAATCTTTTGCATAAAAGAACAGTTTTGCAAAACAGAAATATATCTTTTTGAAAACAGTTGTAACTAAGTAAATTGCATGCTTCTTTACAGAATATAAACAATTATGGAAAGCAGGATACATGGTATCACAGGGTATAACTGGTGCAATGAATAAGGTAAGCTATAACAGGTGCAATAAAGTAGATGACAGTACTGGAAAGGAAAAAGGTACTGATATATAGATCAAAAGTTTTAGGTAGTACAAGCGTAATGACGCTTCGGAAGTAAAAGCAAAAGGGTACAACAACCTACTCACTAGTCATCATAGCTAGTCTATAAAGACAACTCAAAAGTCTACTGATACACACTACACACTACTGTACATACTACATAACCATAACAATACTGCTCAACATCTCCATCTCTGAATCTCTGGCTCATGGCAAATCTGGACCTCCTATCTCCTCAAGCTCCTCTAGAACCCACTTAGCCCACTCCACTAGGAAATCAGGGGTGATGTCCTCATGTGTAGCCTCAGCAATCCTCACAGCAGCTGCTCTACAAAACGCCTGGAGCCTCTCCCTAAGTCGCCTCTCACCACTCCCCATCTCTCTGGTACGCATGATATGCAATAACTCCTGGATCTGACCCTGTAGGAATCGCTGCTCCATAAGGCAAGCCTTAAACTGATGATATGGGATAGGATAGGAAGAGAACTGGAAAGGTACTCCTGTGACTGAATGACTAGTAAAGCCTGAATCAGCAGGTGGGGGTCCTCTGACAAGTGGCCTCATGCTTGGAGGTGGAATAGCCTGCAATGGTACGGGCTGCAACATAGGTGGAGGTAGTATAGCCAACACTGGTGGAACAACAGGACGTGGATCCGAAGACGGCACTCCAACTAAAGGCTCTGAGTGATCAGCTGATACGGGAATAAAAGAGTCGACCATCGCTGCTATCTGAAATCATATCGTAATATAAGAATCTCGAACCATAATGCGAATTACACTAATACCTGATATACCGAAGCACTCAACCTCTCGACGTTCTATCTTTCTATTCCTTACTTCTAATCCTAACCCTCTACCCATTCCCGTCAACCTAGGCTTGTGTCAGTGACTTATAACCTGTAGCTCTGATACCAAACCTGTGGCGCCCTCCAAACCCGGGTCAGAAGTTTGGGATCAGCACACACACATGCCTTATTTATAACCTGCTTATAGCAATAATAAAGATAACAATAATATGCAGTGACCCTATTTACCAACTACCACGGATCGCAACAGGTTAAAGTATGCACACAAGTCACACATCTACTTATATTACATACTGTTCAAATCCCAACTATTCCAAACTCAAAACAGAGTATTAAACATTATTACAAACTTTTACAGACTTAAATTATCCCAAAAGAAACCTACTAGCTTAGCTCGATCAACCTGAACCCCTAGCTCTCGCGCTGGACTGGGGATCCGCGGTACCAACTGGTTCCTTCTTAACTGGAAAAGAACAGAAACAATATCGCATAAATGACCTAACTAGCTGAGCAAGTCACAATGGCAAAACTGAGAATAATGATCATCAAGTGAACATGTTTATGATATCAAGTGAACAATGGGTTATGATTTAGAATTGAATATTATATTTTCAGGTTAAAAACCAAGGTTAGGCTGCTGATCAGTCACGCACTAACCCCGAGCAAAGCACACAGCACTGCTCTATATACTGGATCTAAGGCACACATTGACCTAACTTGACCATTATATGGTCTGACCACGAATCAGGTCCACAATTTTATAAAAACAATCCAATTCTAACATAATAACAGAATAAGCAATAATAATTAATAACCAGAGTCATTAACAACAATGAGTGTTTAACAATGAAAGGGTTTCAATCCTTGTAAGGATCAATAAGGTAATTTCAAAGCTTGGATGCTGGGTAATGAAAGAATTGGATAACAAAGGAATCAATGTTTCAGGGTTTCAAGGATTTGATCTTTCAAAGCATAAAATACAAAGATTTGATTGTGTAAGCAATCTGGTTCAGTGTTTAATATTTAGTTTGTATGTATTTGTGGAGTAGGATCGTATACTTGAGGTTCGTGTTTGCGTATACAACAATCAATAGTCTAGAAAGAATCAGGTTACGGCTCAAGATCAAAAACCTGGAATCAAGGTTTAGGGTACAGTGCTTCAAAGCACTTACAATATCAACAAGACTATCAAGTACTACAATATCTCGAGAAAGTTCAGAACAGTTGCCTGGTATTAGCTTACTACAGTGCACTCGCTTCCAATCATAATCGTCTTACTCCTCAACTACCTGTTTCCCATTCCTACGCCTTGCCTCTTCTACTCACATATCATAAACATCTATCAATAATCGACTCATAGAGTTCTATTCCACACATACTTCTATCTACCCTTCGTTTTACCCAAATCCGATTAACGGATTGAAAGTTATGCAATAATCAAGTAAACACCGAATATATAGACTGATAGTCAATCAACAAGTCACATATAGCACATAATACATCACGTAATCAATGATATATTATTTATAAAGAAGTTTCGGGTCATAAATAGGCTTTCTGATATTTAAAATGATTTTTAAAACATTTTCCGGAATTAAAACGGGTCGTTGGATCAATTTCAGGTTAATAAACAGGGTTCGGTAGGTCAATTCTGGCTCCGAAACAATTTTATACTAATTACCGAGCTTTGGAACTAATTTAGAATAATATTTTAAAGCTCGAAACTATTTTTCAGAATTTTTAAATCATTTTTAAATAATTAAATCTAATTAAATAATTGATTAAAATCAATTAATAATTAATTAAATCAATTAATCAATTAATTTTCGAATTAATTGACCAATTAATTAAATAAAAATTAACTGAAATTAATTAACTAATTAATTTAGATTTATTTTTGAATTAAAAATAATTTTCGGAATTAAAATAATAATTTTCAGAATTTTCAGAAATTAAAAATGAATTTTTATAATAAAAATAAATAGGAAATATGATTTTTAAACATTTTATAAACACGAATCCTATTTTTCAAAACTTTGCAAACTATAGGGACTAAACTTCACCATCTTCAAAAATACAGGGACTAAACTGCAATTTTGCAGTTTCAGTCGTCGGAAAATCGGGGGTGGCCGGAGAACTCACCTCCGGCATCCTCCCACCACCATCACCTCTAGAATTAAACTACACAACACCAGGAACCTATATCTGCAATCAAAATTCATCAATAACCCCAGACTTGGCCGGAATTTGATCAAGAAACTCGCCGGTTTCCGGCGGGTTCGACGTAAACTTCAAAACACAACTCCCTTCTCTACAGACCTCGTTGATTCATGAAACTTGTACGACTAGATTGCAAATTTCACAGAGAATACAATACACTATACCACAACATTAATCTATTTCAGAATAAGAAATCCCCAAATTTCAAAAAGAACATTAATACGGGTTATAAACCCTAATTTTAAAATTCGAAAATCAAACTCAAATTTGAACATGTTATTGAACTCCAAATCAGACGTATAATATATCAAAATCATCAGGAAAACAAGCTCTACAACATGAAATCATCAAATCATACAAACAATCATCCGAACAAAAATTCATATTTTTAATAAATTTAATTCGAAAATAAATAAATTTCCAGAAAATAAACCTTTGATTCTGCAGTGAAACAAAGCTCAGAATCTGGCAGAACACTTCAAATCCTTCGTTTTGGTTACTCAAGCTTTGAAAACAGAGATCGGTAACGCCTTCGTTTTGCTGTTTGATTCTTAGAACAGTTTATGTATTTAGGGTTTTTCTCTGAAAATTATAGAATTAACTATCTGCAAATGATTTTGATACGAAATAAAATACGGAAAAAGGCTATTTATATTTACGGAATATTAGTATCCCGTTGGATCATTCCGGATATAAAACGGTACGTTTATTTGTAAAAACTGATCCAAACAGTATCGGTTTTCGGGATAATTATCCAACATCAGTACAATTAGTACTGCGATCTTGGTCTCAGCGCCTGGTTACACGTATTACGAAGTGATAATTCTGATAGTTTAATAAAAAGCTCCCATTTATCGAAAATACGGGTTTTATTTATTTACCGAAATGAATATTGTATCGAAAATGTTGCGTCGGGATCCGCACAGGTTTTAATCGTACGCCGGATCGAAAAAGTCGAAACATGGAATATGCTCGGAATATTACAATTAGGTTAGGAAGGAGTTCTCGGAAGAGTTTCGGGTTCCAAAAACGTAACGACGGTTGACGTCGGTTGGTTCCCGTTTTTATAAAATAGATTTTAAATACTTGGAATTTTTTTTTATAAATTTCATATAATCCTTATAAATCCATAAATCAACATAAAAATAATAAGGAAGTTATGACAATTATCTATGTTTTATTTTGGACATAGAAAAATTAAAATACTCAATTAATATTATTTTTGAATATCCAAGTACTGATAACGTTTAACAATTAACTCACAGAATAGATACTGAACTCATATAATAATTATTTAATAGCAAAATAATTACACGATATATCCCGGATATTACAGACTTCGTGAGTCTGTCAATGATTACCCATATCGCATCATGATTTGCCCTAGTTCTCGGTAATCCTACCACAAAATCCATTGTTAGCTGTTCCCATTTCCATTCTGGAATGTCTAACGGTTGTAATAATCCGCTCGGACGTTGATGTTCCGCTTTAACTCGTTGGCATGTGTAGCATTTACTTACCCATTCTGCTATTTCCTTTTTCATGTTCGGCCACCAAAAGTTTTCCTTCAGATCGCGATACATTTTCGTGCTTCTTGGATGAATGGAATACTTTGAACTGTGCGCATCTCGCATTATTTCTTCTTTTAATTCTGCCATGTTAGGGATCCAGATTCTCAACACAAAGCATAAAATTCCTTCATTATCTTTCTGAGTTGTGATCTCTTCTCCCGTTAAGTCGTCATCTTGACTCATCACTTCATCTTGACACCGGCGAATCTTCTCTAGTAACTTCGGTTGGAAAGTCATAGTGTAGATAGCTTCTGCAGACTCATTGGGAATACGAATCTCAATTTCCAATTTGTCGAATTCCTTGGCCAATTCTTCGCATGAAGTTAACCAATTCAATCTTTCTTTCCTGCTCAACGCATCCGCTACAATATTTGCTTTTCCTGGATGATAACTGATTGTAACATCGTAATCTTTTATCAATTCCAGCCATCGACGTTATCGCATGTTCAGCTCCTTTTGCGTAAAGATATACTTCAGACTTTTATGATCCGTGTAGATTTCGCATTTTTCACCGTAGAGATAATGTCTCCAAAGCTTCAATGCAAATACGACCGCTGCTAATTCCAGATCATGCGTAGGATATTTTTTCTCATGGGGTTTAAGTTGTCTCGAAGCGTATGCAATGACGTTACCGTGTTGCATCAATACACATCCTAGCCCGTGATATGAAGCATCGCTGAAAATAACGAAATTCCCTTGCTCGTCTGGCAGTACAAGTACTGGTGCGGTCACTAACCGATTCTTCAAATCTTGGAAACTTTCTTCACATTTATCATTCCATTCAAACTTTTCACTTTTTCGAGTTAACTTGGTTAGCGGCGTTGCTATCTTCGCAAAATCTTTGACAAATCTTCGATAATACCCTGCCAATCCCAAGAAACTTCGAACTTCTTTGGGTGTCTTTGGTCTTTCCCAATTTAACACAGCTTCAATCTTCGCTGGATCAACTTGGATGCCTTCTCTACTGATGATATGCCCTAAAAATTGTACTTCCCTTAACCAGAATTCACATTTCAAAAATTTTGCGTATAGCTGCTCTTTCCTCAGAATTTCCAAAGCTATCCTTAAGTGTTCTGCATGCTCTTCTTCCGTCTTGGAGTAAATCAAGATGTCATCAATGAATACAATCACAAATTTATCCAAATATTTCTTGAATACCCTGTTCATCAAATCCATGAATGCTGCTAGTGCGTTTGTCAAAACGAATTCCATTACAAGGAATTCGTAATGTCCATATCTCGTACGAAACGCAGTCTTGGGAATATCTTTGGCTTTAATCTTTAATTGATGATAGCCTGATCGCAAATCTATCTTCGAAAACCATGCAGCTCCTTTTAGCTGATCGAACAAATCGTTGATTCCCGGTAAAGGATACTTGTTCTTAATAGTGAGCTTATTCAACTCCCGATAATCAATGCACAATCGCATGCTGCCATCCTTCTTCTTCACAAATAACACTGGTGCACCCCATGGGGATACACTAGGTCGTATGATGCCTCGGTCTAGAAGATCTTGTAGTTGTGTTGACAATTCCTTCATCTCGACTGGAGCCATGCGATACGGAGCCTTCGAAACTGGTTCTGTGCCTGGTGCTAGATCAATCGTGAACTCGATTTCTCGATCTGACGGTAATCCTGGAAGCTCGTCTGGAAAGGCGTCCGGAAATTCACATACAACTGGAATGTCTTCTATTTTAGGACTTCCCTTTTCAGTATCTACCACGTAAGCTATATACGCTTCACACCCTTCGCGTAGCAATCGTTTAGTCTACATCACGGTGAGAAATTTATTTCGCTGTTTTTCGCCCTTGAATATTACCGTTGTATTTTCCGCAGTTCGCAATTTAACTTTCTTATTCGCGCAATCTATCTGAGCCTTATGACATGCTAACCAATCCATTCCCAAAATAATATCGAATTCTCCTAGCTTAAAAGGAATTAAGTCTACAGAGAAATGATGTCCAGTTATTTCTACATCACACGCAGGACATACACGATCTACTGGAACTTGGTCGTCATTCGCTAATTTTATAATTAACGTCTCGCCCAACCATTCGATTTCGCAATGTAACTTATCAAGAAATTCTTCAGAAATAAATGAACGGGTAGCTCCAGAATCAATTAATACTTTTGAATCTACGGAATTCACCAAAAGCGTACCTGCAATTACACTTGGACTCTGCACTGCTTCTTTTATGGTCATGTTAAAAATCTTTGCTTTGGGTTGATTCGGCGGCAGTGGCGGAGGTAATGCCAATACTTTCGGAATACTGGCTGCCATTGCTGGTCCTTTATAATTCCTAGCGATATGCCCTTTTTTCTGCACTGATAGCAAGTGATTTCTGCTGTTTTTCCCGTTGGACATTCGTTAGAGTAGTGCCCTTTCTGTTTGCATTTGAAACATATCACATATGCTTTAATACATACGTCGGTATGCTTGTGTCCACAAGTTTTGCAATATGGTACTGGAACCTTAACAATTCCCTGCTGTTTGGGGGCTTGGAAACGATTACCTGCTTTTTATGTACTTTGTCCTATCCTTTTGAAATTCAAATTTGCCCGGGCTTGAAATCCCGGCTTCCTACTGGAACGGTCTTGGAAACTTCCCTGTCCTCTGTCTCGTTGAGACCTTTCACTTTCCCCTTCGATGATCAAAGCTTTCTGGACTACAACAGTATATGTAGTTAATTCAAAAACTGCAACCTGTCCACGTATCCATGGTCGTAATCCCTCTTGAAATCTCTGAACTCGCTTCTTTTCAGTGTCAACCTGTTCCGGAACAAACCTAGCTAACTCATTAAATTTGGCTTCATACTCTGTTACAAACGTACTTCCCTACTTCAGCTCTAAAAACTTTATTTGCATCTGGTTCTTCACATAGCGAGGAAAATACTTTTCTAAAAATAATTATTTAAACCTATCCCAAGCAATAACATCTTCACCCTCTAAAGCCTTTTTAGATTCCCACCAATAATTTGCCTCTCCCTTCAACAAATAACTAGTAAAATCAGTCTTCTGGTCCTCACCTATCTTCACTAATGCAAACGCTTTCTCTATTTCTTTTAAACAGGTGGTAGCTTTGATAGGATCAGTAGACCCATCAAATTCTGGAGGTTTAACTGACTGAAACTGCTTAAAAGTAACAACAGGTAATGCTGGTGGTAATTGAGGCTCAGGACGAGGTGGCTGTTATAACATTTGTTGTTGTATCTATTGTTGCTGATGTTGCATCTGCTGCTGCATCATTACCATCTGTTGTTGCATCAGATGAAACATTTGGTTCATGGTCTCATTAGTCTGACCTTCGGAATTGCTGTTAGAGGTCTCAACCCTAGTCTTTCTTTTTGGTGCCATCTTCTTCTGATAATAAAACAAGTGATATTTATTTAACAGTTTAATAAATAATTGACAACATGTAAGGAAAATAATTTATCCTGTATTAATAACATGGTTTATTTAAAGAAAATAATTATTGAATGTAAAAACTGGAAATGTAAACAGTTAAATAAAATGTTTATTCTTTTCTTTTATGTTTCTTTCTTTCCCTTTTTTTTTCTTTTTTTTCCAACAGGAATTATAATATGGAAAGCTATAAAACAATAAACTGAAAGTAAATGCTGTAAACTGTAAAGACTGAAATTTAAATAAAAGAAATTTGAAAAGTTCAGTTTATATATATGACACCAGCCTCAGGTATAAATGCTTGATACAAAAAGTCTCGCTCTGCTGGTAATCACCGCGACTACAAGTCATACTACCACTACCGTCAAAATCCTACTACAGGTTAAACTACTAGTACACACATTCACACTACTCACTAGGTTATACTATGCTGCCTCTATATACATCTATACCCTGAAGTCACTGTCTCAACTGTCCCTGTCTCAGAACCCAGGCGGAATACGCCTAAGCTCCTCTCTAAGTGCTTGGACCAAAGTCTGTGCCAAGCGGAATATCCGATAGAACTCTGCAAAAGAAGGAGGTCCATCATGGGTCAAATCATCAAGCTCCCAAGTAGCACTCATCAACACCGACTGCAGTCGCTGCCTCATGTAGTAATCTGGCTGTAGGGCCGCTAACGGTCATCTGTCCCTCTGATCAAACAGATGCATAATCTCTCGACACTGTGCCCGCCAATACTCCATATCATCCCTCATAACTCTATACTCATGGTATGGTACCATATACGGCTGAGCAACCTGACCTACTGACTCCTGGGAAGGAACCCTCGGAATACCTGCACCCTGCTGTGGTAAACCTAGCTGTAGATCCACATCATGCATTCCCATTCCCTCGACTGGAATCATCTGAACTATGTCCGGCTCTGGGGCATGCACTGGTATAGGAGGTAACAATGGTGGTGGTGGTAACTCCTGCTCAATACCCGGTATAAACTGATACTCAATAGGTAAAGGAACTATCGGCTCGAAGAACTCAAAAGGATCAAACATCTCTATGGGGTCATGAACTATCCCCGGAACTGGTGGTACCGGCTCCTGTGGCAATGGTGGTGGAGGTGGTAGAGGAGGAAACATATGCTCAGAAACTGGAGGTATGACTGGTGCTGCTGGTCCAGTGACTGTCCTCTCGGAAGATGCAGAATAACCAGAAGATGCCATCTGATAATATACCAAAGAAAAGAAAAGGTCACTAGACAATCCTAAGATTTATACTTTCCTATTCTAATCTGACCTAAATCCTAACACTATTCTTCCTAATATGACTATCCCTATCTTATGTGATCTCCCTATCCTATCTTAATCCTAATGTTCTTGTTTTCAGGGACCAAACCTATAGCTCTGATGCCAAACTGTAACGCCCTCCAAACCTGGGGTATAAATCTGGGGGTTACGAGCTAATCATCAAACCTGTACAAACTTATTAATAAATAATAAAGAAATGAAACTAAACCCCTTTAACACTAACCAGGACCTTTTTAGGTTGAAGTATGAAAACAAGAACCACTAACTACTTTTATTACAAACCAACATTTAAAATCTCACAACTCTCTTTATTACAAACCATTGTCTAATTTATTTTTAAACTAAGTTCAGCTTTTATTCAAATATATATACTATCTATCAACACTCCACCTGCTCGGGCAACTCAAAGCTTTCTTCCTGAATTGGGATCAACACCTTGGGTATGAGAGGATCCCAAGGCTTGACCCGCTTCTTTACCACTCGTGTCCTGATGGGTTTCATATTCCTTCTTAACTGAAAACAATAAGGTGAATAACAACAAAAAGGGGTGAGCGAAAAATTGCTCAACAAGTCCACAAAATATAAACAGTGTTAACGTATTATAATTGAATCCGTAACCCAGGTATATCTGCAAAGATATAACCTCATAAGAATAGAAAGAAGGCCATTACTGGCGAATATAAATGAACTAAACTGGACTCAAGTTCGCAGCTATACCCTGCTGATCAGCCAGGATACAGTGCAGATCTATATCTCACTATATAGATCCCGTCGGGCACCCAGACACTACGGCCCGTTTCAAGGATCCGGTTATGTCCCGGTCCTTAGGATTAAGTAGATTTAATCGCAAAAGTAGTATTATCCAGTCCCTAGAATAGCAACCGGAATAAATCGGCATGCTTTGATATATTGTAATCACCAGAATATATCAATAATTGTGAGTAACAATTGGAATATGAATAATAAATTTAAATGAAAAGAATAATTCAAGAATCGAACTGAGATACGAATAAAGGAATTAATATAGTACAAATGTAATAAGAATCTGAAGAGAATATCACTATTCTGGAAAATAGAATAGGGGAGAAACTTGCCTTCTGCACGACTTACTGCAATTAAATCACTTCCGTCTATCCCCTACTTGACCTGCCTTGCTGGCTTAGCTTCTGTTAGCAAAATAGACTGATTAAGTCATCTTGTACCTCAATTTGCATCTCGAATCGACTTCATTTTGTTCCTATTATCTACCCATGCGCTTATGACTGACTCTTATATTATATATAAGCAAGTAAGACTCGATTAACCACATAATACACATAAGCACATAAGCACATAATCATTTCTATAGTTAAAATAATTTTTAGAATCAAAATCGACTCGCTGATTGCTCCGTTGATCACCTTTTGCTTCATTTCCCATTTTTCCGGAATTTTTCGGACTCGTCTCAGCACGTATTTCGACTGATAATCAAGCAATTAATAAAGTCAACTAATTTTGAGAAGAAATTAGGTCTTTATATTATTTTTAATGAAAAGAATTCATTTTTCTGAGTCAACAGGCATTCGTTTCACTCGAATCGGACTAACGGTTGAATTATTATCAATTAAACACTGATAATTAAATTTATTATTCAATATAAATAATTATTACAACCTTTTAAATCCTAAAATAATTTTTAAATAATTATTTAAGAAAAATCAAAGTCAAAAATAATTTTTTTTATAATTTTTGGAGTTAAAATGAAGAAGTTATGATTTATTGAAAATTATGTGACTAATTATCGAAATAATTAATCACTTTTTAAATATTTAATAAATAAGTAACTAATAAATAATTAATAAGTAATTATTTAATAATTTAAAATAATTAATCCCCAATTATTAGGATAAATCACAATTTATTACAAATATTTACAACTTATCGT
This sequence comes from Apium graveolens, assembly GCF_009905375.1. Lineage (NCBI taxonomy): Eukaryota > Viridiplantae > Streptophyta > Magnoliopsida > Apiales > Apiaceae > Apium > Apium graveolens. The sequence continues at coordinate 225,691,823 of NC_133652.1, forward strand.
TATTTATTCGATTAGATCGATTATTTATAAATAAATAATCGATGTCATTAACTGGTACGTTAATTATTGAATAAATGAGTCTTTATTTGAATCATATTTCAACTCAACGATCCACTACTCGTATTTCTACGAGTTATTCGCGTTTCTCGCATAATTATCGAAACATTACTATTATTACAAGTATACGCTTTAAATTAATTATCTGTATTTAATTATTCATTACGAATAATTATTACGATATTATACGAATAATTCACTATCATTTGAATAATAATAATAGCAATAATCGAACTTATCGTTCAATTACTCGTATAATTACGAGTTAATCGTTTTATTTCCCTAATTATCGAATCGTTTCTCGTAATATTCGATTAATATAACCCTTAATTATAAATTGTTAACTATTAAATAATAAATAAGTAAATAGATAAATGATTAAATAAATAATTAAATACTTAATTAAATCACTAATTTCGAATTTATAATTTAAGAAAATAATTTAGGAATTATTTACAAAATATTTCAGATTTTTAATCTGATTTTTATTTGATTTTTATAATTTACAAAAATTAAATTTTGTATTATCAAAATAAAAGTAAATAAATAAATTTTAATTCCAGAAACAGAAATCAGATAAATGAATTGGGGGATTTTGGATCGAAACCGGGTCGAACACCGGGTTGAAACCGGGTCACCCGGGTCGTCCAAGAACAGCCCCACCGGCGTCGTTACCGGTGGGTTTTCCGGTGAACGAAACCGGCGATTCGAACAACGAAACTACGAGTCCTGGCTTCAGTTTTTCTTCTGCAGCTTCACTCGACAACACGCCCAACATCATCCTCCTCCTCCTTCGTCGACAACGATGTCGGAGAGTTCACGAACACGGCGGCGGCGACGTAACAATCCGGCGACGCGAAAATCAGAACCAAACTCGACGAAACCGGTGCCAAACAACTCAGAAATCGACGATCTTTAAGCTCGTAATCATCAAATCAACAAACAACAATCCAAAATAAAAACCCGAATTCAAAACGGGTTGAAACTCAAAAATACAATTCACTAATCCGGGAATAGAAAAATTAATTAAAAATATGTATCATCATCTACTCAACCCGGGCAATCGATTCATATCACTTTCATCAACCAAAACACAACGATTTGCAAATACCCAATTCGGCTATAAACCCTAAAAATACGAATTGAAAATCGAAGCAATAAAACTCAAAATTGATAACAGAATTAGAAAGTAGAGATCAAGAGCTTTGCAACGACTACTTACATTTCTGATTTGGAGGTCGGAATCACGATGAAATTGTTGGTTGAATCTCAAGAACACCAAACCCTAATTTCTGGAATTTGAGGATTTTTGCTGAATTTTTCTGATTTTAATTAATTAAATTAATAGTAATTAGGGTATTTATAGCTGAAAAATTAATACTCCTAAATAAAATTAAGGGGCTAATTATACATTTAATAAAAATATTTGGCCCTAATTTTCATAATTTTTGGGTATTAAAATTTAATTTATAAATATTTTATATATGCAATATATATACCAAAAATTCCCAAAAATTGTGAATAATTCAAAAATACTAAGAAATGGTATAAATAAAAGTCCTATAATTTTATAAAAATAAAAATGTGATTTTTGTGGGGTTTTTAACACCCAATGGGGCCCGGAAAAGTCATTTTTCGTAAAACGGGAAAATTTATAAAATATCTAGATGTTCAGAATAATGCGATTGTAAAAGCCGTTTGATGAAAAATAAGGCCCATTATTTTATTTGAAATACTGGCTTTAAAATCATTGTTTGGGTCGTAAAACGTTTGAAATGAAACTTATGAATATGAAATAAAACATCTGAAAAATTACCATAAAAATACAGAAATGACACGGAATACACGTAACACATAGCAACTAGGGTTTAACAGATAATCACACATAATTGACATATTAATACACATAATTTATTATAAATATGATATTATGCAACGTAAATTTCCCGGTCGTTACAAATAAAATTTATATGGTTAGAAAGTATATGTTATATATTTTTTTTAAAAAAATAGAATGCTAAAATTTTTAGTAATTTAACCAAATTGACAGTAAAAAATTAAATAACTTAACAATTATGTGATAAATGGAGTAGTGTTAGATATACACATAATTCAAAAATTAATTCGATTTTTTATTTAGACTGTGTATTTTGACTTTTTTCGAACATAGCATCAGAATCTATTCGATCTTAAAAAAATAGAAAATTTGACTCTTTTTCACAAATGTATCAAATTTTAGTCGAATTGAAGTGCATTTTTCAATTAGCATATTTAGATTGTTTATTTATTTGATCGATGAGAAAAATATAGTAATGAAATAAGGTGTTTGTATCAATTTACATCCACATGGATTATGTGTTCGAGACCTTTATAACACGAGGTTACTAAATAATATATATCAAAATTGTAAGATTGATTTATTATGATTTTTCGTGGATTTGGCGTGATTACCGCACGATCGGGGGAAATTATGAGCATTGTACTCAGCCAACTTTTTTCTATTTTCACTTTGTTAAAATAAAATATACAGTAATATTATAATTTAAACTATATGTATGTAATTTTTTAATACAGACACATTCTTAAAGAGAAAATTTGAAATTCTAATTTATATTGTATATTGATTCAAAATAAAGATGTTAATTTGTTTTACAATTAAAAAAATCTAGAGATTAAGTAATTTTGAAAACATACTGACTTTACCGATTTTAGATAGTATCCTAATTATAAAAAAATATAAAATGTACATATTTTTATATAATTAAAATTATATATAAATTTAAAAGTTTTTGAATGAAACACTGAATATTAGATATTGAATGCTATGAAATATAACATAGAGGGGGGGGGGTGAATGTGTTTCTTGAATTTGTCTTTATTTTAAGCTTTATGGATTATGGTCTGAACAAAGCAGTTTAAGAGATATAGATATTATGTTTAACAGAACTCACACAAACACAATATATCAAAACTCACTTAATTATATTAATTAAGTTTGTCTGGCTACAAATCTGTGTTCTTAAAAAAATAAGAACTCAGCTTCTTCCTTGAGAGAAATACAAGAAAATCTTGATATGTTTGTTACTTATGAACTAAGGACCCGTTAATGCTTTATAGAATAGCAACACGAGTTTACAAAACTTACACTAAAATGTACTAAACCAATTTCTAAAGCAACCTTGTCTATTTCTTTTTCTGGTGTTAGTAAATTTGTGCAGAATCTTGCAGGTCTATGGCGACCCTTTGTCCAGTTAATCTTGACCCTTGATCTTGTATTCTTCAAGTTGCTTTGTAGACTTTCCAATTCAGTGAATGAATTGTTTGTTGACTGATAATCTTGAACTTGTCTGTATTCTGAATTTGAGATAGTATGTCGAGATCTCTTATTGTTCTATAGAGAACTGACATGTCGATAAGTGTAATGACTTATCGATATCTTTAAATTCTCTATAGGTATATTTGACTTGTTGAGGTCTCTAGTTCTTTACATGTGAAATGACTTGTCGATATATCCGAGATCTCGACATGTAGAAATGACGTGTCGATATCTCTGACATCTCTATATACATAATTTGACTTAACGATATCTCTGAGATCTCTATATGCGAAATTGACTTGTCGATATCTCCAGTGTTCTACATCTTCATTTGACTTGTCGATTTATCTGAGATCTCTACATGCAGAAATGACTTGTCGATATCTCCAGTTCTCTACATCTTCATTTGACTTGTCGATATCTCTGAGACTTCTCTATAAGCCATTTTGGACTACTCTACAAGTCATTTTGGACTTCTCGAATAACTTCTTGATATAACTTGATCTGTGACTTGTCGATATCTTGACTTAGAACATTTTTCATAGAACAACTTTATTCAACACCTAGCTTCTACATCTTTTCTCTGAGGCATGATCATGACTTGATCTTCTTCCACAGTTTATAACTTAGCTTGAAACTGTTCACAGAAAAATCCTTCAGTCTAATATACTAACCATTTTTACAGACGCAAAAAATACAATTACATAATATAGAACTGATTATCAAACAACTTAATCATAGGGCTGTCAATGTGACTTAGTCTTGTTATTATACAGGCATGTCTTGCACAACAATCTCCCCCAATTTTGTGAGAAGATTGCGTATAACAAATTTATGCCTGATAACAAGACTAACCTCGAGCTAAAATCAAATACATAAAAATTTACAAATTGACAAATGTAAACTTGTATACATTGAGTAATTACATCAGTTCAAAATTACAGTCATCAAGTGAATTTTTCATAACCAGGTTCTTTCCTAATGAGGTCCTTGAGATTTACGAGCACTTGAAGTTATTCAATAATTTATGTCTCTCTTAAGGCTTCCACCATTCTGAGCCATTCTTCTAATGAGTAATTATTGAGGTAATTGACTCTAAATCTTAAAAATATGCCAACTGCTATGTTCAAAAAATGTCCATCTTTTGAGATTCTACTCAACCTCTTTGCATTGAGCTCATTTGATCTTTGTTCAAATATTCCAATCTCCTCGGCATACTATCTTTCCCTTTCTTTAAAGTGATATAGCTGGATGCGATTGGTCTTTTGAGTAAGGAATTTGCAGTTTGTTTGTACATGTATTTAGGCTTTGAGGTTGGAGTTTGTTGAGTGTTTGATTGACTAGGTTTAAGGGTTTGAGTTTGAGTGATTTGGGTTTTTCGGACTTTCTGTTGTCTTGTTCCTTCCTCTTCATTTTTCCTCCCCCTATTTTTGTCATCCTTCCCCTTCTTCTCTTCTTTCTATTTCTTCTTCTCCACTACTTTAATACTAGTTGCTTTGCTACACTGACTTGGATTTGATCCTGAAAGTTTTTCATCATCTCTCTTCCGCTCATCATTATCCAAGTCATCTTTAATGTTGATTTGAGTTTTAGGCAGCATAGTTTCAGCATTTGTCAAATATCTTCTTAAAATCTTGATGATTTCTTCATTTTCAATAGTCTTCATCTTCTTTGTTCTCAAGTCAGTCTCCAATATCATGATTAGAGTTAAGTTTCCTATAATACAGTATTTGGGAATCATGAATTGTTTGTATTTTTTGGTTGAAGCACAGATGTAGGCCATCCCCTTACTTGGTTGAAGATAGGCTTCAAGAAATGCAGCAATTTGTGCCTTTTTAAGCTCTCTAAGTAATTGAGTGCCCTCTAGAATCACCCTGTTGTCTTTCTCAATGATGACATCCAGCTCAAATGCTCTCTTGGATTGAAGGTTTGAGAGAGACACCTGCAAACATCTGTCTACATCACAATCATTGACATTGGCTACGATTCTCTTTTCTTTGAAGTTGCCATTAGTCACTAACACCACTCTCAAAAAGTTGATGTTTTTAACCAAAGCCCTTTTATATGTGATGTAATTGTTGTTTAGAGAGACTCTCAGTGTTGTAAGCAATTTATTGAACTCCTTGTCAAGGCAAGGTCCTTCTATAGCTAACTGGAGTCTGTGTTTACCAACATCATGAGTGGTTTGGCTTTGGCTTGTTGATTTTGGCTTGGTCACCATCTCCCCCTTAGTCTGGTTGGCAGGCATACTGAGTGAAGGTAGAGAGATCTGAGATCTTACTGATTGAGATGTTTTTGGAAGAGGCACATTTAATGCTCCCATGATAGCTCCAAAGAAATTGAGTTTTTCATTTGAAGATGCTTATGAGATTCTACTAAGGATTTAATGTCCTGTTGTTGAGATTGCACCAATGTTGTAAGAGCACTGACTTGAGCTTGGAGAGAATTAATTGAAGCTTAGAGAGAGGAGACTTGAGCTTGAAGAGACTGTATTTGCAGGTTGGTGGATGTGGATGGTATGGATTATGAACTGTGAGAGAGAGAGATTTATCAAAGGTGGCTTACACTGAATTCTGGATTCCCTCCTTCAATAGGGATGAAGGTTCATAACTTGCTTGATAAAGTTGCTCCAACTTGACCTTTGTGTCATTGTTGCTAGTGATTTGTTGTTGGACAACCTCATGTAAGGCAACAAATGATTTCCTTAGATTCTTGATGTTGATCTCTATACAAGTTAAATTGAAATTCGCCATCTTTTCTGCATACTTGTTAAATTTATTCTTGATCTCAACTTGAGATGGAAGAACTCATCAATCTTGTCCATAAACATCTTTCTTATCTTCTCTTGATGTCTAACCAAAGTCTGTTCCAGTGCCTTACAAATAAAGTGAAAAGCTTTTAGTTGTGCCTTGTAGACCTCTGTGATAACATCATACACTCCTGTGGAGTGAGGACCTTGCTATTGCTACCTAGAATAGTTATATACTCCTCCTTAAACCTAGGCAAGGCCTCATCCATGATGACACTAAAATCCTTAGATAGTCAGGCATCATTATTACCATCACGTTTAGCTTCTTCAGCTATCTTGGCTTGTTGAGTTTCAACTTCTTCCTTGTATGACATCAAGATAGCTTGATAATCCTGATTTGACATGTTTGTTGTGAGTATTTGTTGGGTAATGTTGGTCAATCCTGCTAGTTGGTTTAGAAGAAGATCATCCATTATATTAGGTTAGGTCTCAGCATCTTGTAGCCATTGAGAGATTAAGTGAAAAGGTTGAGGTGCAGTGTTTGAGGTGGATGGTTGATTTAAAGTGTATAGGTTAGATGTGTTTGAGGTACAGGGTATGGAGACAGGAACATCACATGTGACAGATGTCACTGTTGTACTCATAGTTGGAACTGTGGTTGTGATAGTGTGTTCACCAATAATGGGAACCTCCATTTGAATTGAAGGGGATTTGATCAGGTTACTGTCATGTACCATGGTTTCAAACCCTTGTACTTCTTGCAAAGAACTGGCACTTAAATGTGCTATACTTGCCTCCCCAATAGCTAGATCATTGGCAATTGTACTCTCAACTTCAATTGATAGTGCAATTTCAGCTAGGGTTTTGAGGGGAGTTGTCCCTACTAGAGGAACCTCCAATTGAATTGGAGAGGATTTAGATAGCTCCTCCTCAGAAGTACTACCCTCAAACTTGTCAATCTGTGAAGATTATTCACATATGAAGGTGCTAGAGTGTCTTGCACAGGGTATTCAGTTAAAATTAATGGAACCCTTGTGTTTGTGTTTGTGTCATCAAGGTCTGAATGTAGTGTCTGGGTGGTGATCACAGTTTCTTGAACTGTGTCACTTGATTTTGGAAAAACTTGAGATGAGGATTCAAGTTTTTCATTATAGGAAGAAGAAATTTTTGAGATCAGAATTGAATGTTGGAAACTCCTCTTGAGTAAATGAGGGAGTTTTAAATGATGTGACCTCTTTATGTGTGCCAACCAAATTCCTTTTTTTCACCAACATGAGAGTGCTCAAGTTAGGGTGCAGGCTCTTTACAGATTACATTTGGTAGAATGCTTGGTTCAATATAGACACCTTGTTGAGAAGATGCCTCTAGAGTCTGTTTATTTCCCTCTTTTATAATTGCATCCTTTTAGGAAGATGCAGAGGTGGTTTCTTGAGTGGTCAACCTAATTTTCCTTTTCTTCTTTGGTTTTTTGACAGGTTAAACTCTGTGTATGTTTGGTCTTTACCACTCTCAGTAATTATAGTTAAGGGTGCATTCTTTCTCTTTCTTTTACTCACTCCACCCTGTTAAAAGGATCAAGTGGTTGGTTCCCTAGCTTCTAATGGTAGAGAAGAAGTGGTCTCAGTTGTGGATGGCCCATGTTGGTTTTCTTGTGTTTGTACTTCCACAGGTATAGGAGCCATAACTGTACTAGGTATGGCACTTGACCTCGTGTCAGGCATGGATTAAGGATAGGTTCTAAATCATTCCAACATAAAGTTAGTGAGATTTAGGCCTACCTTTACCTCATTTTTTGTAATTTGTGACCCAAATAAAATTTTGGAAACTTGCTTACAGTTGCCTATTTAAGCTCTATCAATACCATCAAGTAAATGTATGTCTGCAACTTTATGATTTAAAGTAGACATCATCAACCTAGGAAAGAAAATTTCCTTACCTCTATTGGCCAATGGCATAGTGATTCTAGTGTTGAGTTCTTACAAAATCAATATCCCCATATTAAGGTGCTTGTAGTAAGCCATGGAGAACACCAACTTTTGGACCACACTGGATATATTGTCATACCCAGTCTTCCTGCAGGTGAAGGCTCTAACAATTGAGTCAAGCAGAAAAGACCATTCCCTCATGAGATACTTTTTGTTCAATCTGGAAAGGTTTATCTTCTCACTGTAGTTTATGAAATCCATAAATTCAGCTATTTCCTGTTGAGTTTACACCCATACCATGTTGTCTATAGGGATGCCCAATGCTTGGTTGACATCATTAGCATCAAATTCCACCTATTTTCCTTGAATTGAACAGTTTACCACCAGGGATACGGCTTGATTCTCATGCACAACAGTGTTGATCACAGCTGCGTTCCAAAACTCATTGAGCACGTCTACGTACAAGATAGGATTAACAGTCCAGGCACCTGCAAGATAGGACTCAGACAAAAACTTAACATAACTATTGAAACCATCAGGAGCTTAGTTAGCATCAGTAAAAGCTAGGTAGTTGATACCCTCCTTTGGAATAACAGCTTTTACATTGTTTGTAGCCATTGTGAGTGTATGAATTTGAATGGGTAAGAAATTTGAGAGAGAAAGAGCTTGAAATGAGATAAAATAATAAAAATTTGTAAAAGATAGGTCAACTGAGATCTCGAAAGCGTAAAAAGGGGTTATGTCCATATGTTTGGGTATTTATATAAAAAGGTAAGTGACTTGTCGAGAAGTAGGAATCAACTGTTCAGATTTATTTATTGAGAAGTCACTTGAATTGTAAATTAATATGGAGATGTCACTTTCCTGACTCTTATCGAGAACTAGATATTGACTTATCGAGATGTAAAATAAATACCCAGTTTGTCCTAATTGGACTGAATTATTCCGATTTTATTGAAAAAATGAATATAAAATTAGAATTGATTTTGTGTCAAAAGTATTTTACTAAAATATTTTATTGAATTAAATTAATTCAGTTCTAAGTTATCGAGAAGTCTAAAATTTATACTTGGAGAGAACTCTATGTATGAACATGTGTCGAGATCTCCACAATACTTATTGAGAAGTCATAATAAAACTTGTCGAGATGTCCTTCGAGAAGTCATGAAAAAGACTTTTCGAGAACTCTATTAAGAATTCTCAAAATGACTTGTCGAGAAGTCATTTAGACTTATCGAGAACTCAGTTCTCTACATACTTTTGTTTCTTTTCAGTTCTGTCTTATATTAGTTTCACATATTGAAAATGTAAATTTACATTTAGACAGTTTCCTCAAAATTTTGAAAAATTCCAAGTTGAATTTTAAATGTTGAATAATAAATATACAGAGAATTATGAAATATTTATAGATCATATTCCAGTTAATTTCCAATTAAATCAAATCAATTTAGCTGAGTTTTTGCCTTTAGGATGAAGAATTTTACATAACAATTTCACCAACAAGTCTAGTGAAAGTTGCTTCATCCAAAGGTTTAGTGAAAATGTCAGCCAATTGTTTTTCTGTTGGAACAAAAATGAGCTCAATAGTACCATTTGCAGCATGTTCTCTAATAAAATGGTACTTTACATCAATGTGCTTAGCTCTAGAATGATTAACTGGATTAGCAACAATAGATATGGCACTACTGTTATCACACATGATTCAAATTTTGTGTAACACTAGTCCATAGTCTATTAGTTGATTTCTAGTCAAAAGCACATGAGCACAATAACTTCTTGTAGCTATATATTTAGCCTTAGCTATAGAAGTTAACACATATTGTTGTTTGTTATTGTACCAAGATATAAGTCTTTGTCCAAGAAATTGACAGCTTTCACTAGTACTCTTCATGTCAACCTTGCGCCCAAGTTTGTTGTCCCCTTCAAATATCTGAAAATTCTCTTTACTACCATCAAATGTGATTCTTTGGGATTTGTTTGAAATCTAGCACACAGACATGTTGCAAATATAAATTCTGGCCTACTAGTAGTTAAATATAGCAAAGATCCAATCATTCCTCTATAACCAGATTTATCTACATTTTTTCTTTTCTTATCTTCATCCAACTTGGTAGTTGTAGACATTAGTGTAGATGCAGGTGAGTAGTCAACAATTCTAAACTTTTTTAATAAATCTTTAACATACTTGGTTTGACTAATGAAGATGCCATCACTTCTTTGAATAACTTGAAGGCCAAGGCAGTAACGCAGCTCTCCCATCATGCTCATCTCATATTCACTCTGTAAGAGTCTTAAAAACCTTTGACATAACTTTTCATTAGTGGAACCGAAAATGATATTATCCACATAGATTTGAACTAGGATAATATCATCACCATGCTTCTTGTAAAATATAGTATTATCAATTGTCCCTCTAGTAAATCCATGTTTGATCAAGAATTCTGATAGTGTGTCATACCATGCTCTAGGTTCTTGCTTTAAACCATAGAGAGCTTTTAACAATTTATAGACAAAGTCTGGAAATTCGGGATCTTCAAGCCAGGTGGCTGTTGCATATAAACTTCCTCTTCCAATTCATGATTGAGGCATGCACTTTTCACATCCATTTGATACCCCTTAAAGTTTGAATGTACAGCAAATGCAAGGAAGGTTCTTATTGCTTCAAGTCTTGCAACTGGAGTAAAAGTTTCATCATAGTCAATTTCTACTTCTTGTGAGTGGCGTTTAGCAACCAGTCTTGCTTTGTTTCTTGTCACAATTCCATTTTCATCCATCTTGTTCCTGTACACCTAGTTTGTTCCAATAATGCTTCTATTTCTTGGTGAAGGAACCAATTCTCAAAATTTATTTCTCTCAAACTGATTTAATTTTTTCTACATGGCAGTTATCCCGCTAGGATCAAGAAAGGCCTCTTCTATTTTCTTTGGCTCAATTTGAGACAAAAAAATATGCATACAAACATTCATTTGCAGTAGCACTTCTAGTTCTTACTCCAGCATTTGGGATCACCAATTATTGCATCTATAGTGTGACTTCTATCCCATTTCCTGGTATGATCGTGTTGACTAGAATTGTTCTCATTATTGGTAGGACTTGTAGAACCACCATCTTCTTCTCCCCCTGAGTCTATTCCATCAAACTCAGATGAAATTCTTTCTTGATTAGAATTTTCATTTCCATGGATCATTTGATTAGCTGTTTCTTGCTCCATTCTATTTCTTGTGTTGATCTCAACTTCATCCTCAGAATCACTGTCAATATTGAGATTTTCAAATTTCAAAGCTTCAGCTTCATTTTTATCAAGACATTTCAAGCCTGGACACTTGTCATCATTAAAAGTCACATATGTGTTTTCCATAAATTTCTTTTATTCAAGCACATAAACTCTGTAGGCAGTTCTTTCCAATGAATATCCCATAAAAATTGTTTTGAAAACCTTATAGTCAAATTTTGCCACATATTCAGAGTTGTCCTTGAGCACAAAACATTTACTTCCAAACACTTGCAGATGCTTCACAATAGGCTTCCTTTTTGATATAATTGAGTAAGGTATTTTCCATGGCTTTTGTTGATCAAATATCTGTTTTGAGTATATCATGCATATTCACAGCTTCTTCCCATACACTAGTTGGCAGATTGGCATCTTGCAGCATTGTTCTGGCAGCTTCAATTTGAGTTCTGTTTTTCCTCTCAACCACAACATTTTGTTGAGGAGTTATTGCAGCTGAAAATTCTTGAATAATGCCTTTGTCTTTGCAGAATTCACACAATGCTGCATTTCTGATTTCTGTGCCATTATCACTTCTCAATCTTTTTACACAGTTTTGCTCTTCAGCCTGCTTTTCAACTTTTTTTATGTGCTCAATAATGATGTGTGGAGTTTCATCCTTTAAATGCATAAATTCTACCCATGTATACCTTGAGTAGTCATCCACCATCACCAGTGTATATTTCTTTTTAGAAATAGACAAGACATTAACTGGTCCAAACATGTCCATGTGAATAAGTTGCAATGGTGCACTTATGGAATTCACAGTTTTGCTTTTATGACTGGACCTCTTCATTTGTCCGTTATGACAAGCCTCATAAACTTCATCTTGAGCAAATTCCAAATTTGGCATGTCCTCACTAGTTCCTTTTTAACCAAGGTATTAATTGTTTTATAATTTAGGTGAAAGAGTTTCTTGTGCCACAACTTGCTTTGCTCAATAGATGCCTTGGTATTGAAGCAGCAAATTCCATCCTTGTTTGCTGAACTTAGATCTGTAGCAAACAAGCTTCCTTTTCTTACTCCTTTTAGAGCGGTTTCCTTTTTTCAAAATTCACCGTGAATCCCTTGTCAGTAAATTGGCTGACACTTAGAAGATTAACTTCAGGTCCAGCAACCAGTGTTATATATTCTATAATAATATTTCCTGAAACCAGCTTGCCATATCCCATTGTGAATCCTTTGATGTTATCTCCAAAATCACCAATGGGCCAGCCATCTCCTCAAATTGTGATAGCAGGGCCTTATCACCTGTCATATGTCTGGAACATCCACTTTCAATGATCTATATGACTCTATTCATCTTTCCATACACACAATAAGGATTAAGTGTGTTTAAGCTACCCAAACAGTGTTGGGTACTTTTTCCTTTTCACTTAAGTAGCAGAAGTAGAATTTGATGATTCAAAAAGAACAGTGTTTATTGATTGATTTGCATTTTCCTTTTTAGTTGTATATCCAAGATTAACTTCTTTGAGATCTACTCTCAGTTTATGACATATTTTCATCACTTTTATATTGCAAGGAATGCAATCAAATTTGTCACAGAATGAGTAAGGATCTTTAGCCAATTCCTCATTGTATTTGCAAGCTCCCAACTTTGGCTCATTAATATCCTTTTTACAAAAGTGATTTAGGTGGTTTGTTAAGCCACATTTCTGACACTGCTTCCTGGGAGCATCTGCAACAAAGGCATAGTTGTTACTCTTGTTCACACCTATTTTTTCATTCCTGTTCTTTTTCTTTTTCCCAGCATTCTCAGCTTTGACCTCCTTGGTTGGTGTCTTGACAACTTGAGTGACTATTGGTTTCTTTTCAATTTTATTTTGGGAGTTGTTTCTACATCTTTCTTTTCACTGTCTTCATCTGCAAGTTCTTGCTTGATGACCAACTCAACTTCACTGAAATTAACCTCACATTCCTTGAACACATGTGCATTTACTTTTCTCAGCACACTTGGGACATCTTGATCTTCAATTTCTTTTCATTTGCCCCCTTCATTTTTCTTATTTCTATTCAAGCCATCATAGTCCAAACCAATAGCTACAGTAGAAAATGGTTTATTTTTCTCATGGTATTGTCCAACCAACTGAGATACATTCTTAAAGGACTTCAATTTAACGTCATTCTTTTTCAATTTTTCCCTCAGCACTGCTTCAATTTCACTTGCACACTTGAGCTTGTTTCTATGATATTTATTATCATGCTTGACTGTTTCAAGCTCAACAAGCTGCAGCTCCAATTCTTGTTTTTTAATCTCAAGCTTCTCATTAATCTTTGTTAGTCTACTAACTTCCTCAATAGCTGCCACCATGCGTGTATGGATGTGAAACATTTCTACACTCATCTTTTCAACAGTTTCTTTATATTGGCTTGTATTTAAATCAATTATAGTTAGATTTGGTACCTCTGATTTTGATGAGGATGATTCTCCTTGCTCTAAAGCCATGAGTGCATAATTTCAAAATTCTTCATTGTCTTCATCTTCATCAGTGTCATCCCAACTCTTGCCTTCAGCTATGTAAGCTTTTCCTTGTTATTTTCTCAATTTTCTTCCAAATCCAAGTAAACTTTATCCTTATTCACCTTCTTTGGCTTCCTACCCTCAGTTGCAAAGTGACCCAACTCATCATAGTTGAAGTACCTAATTTTTGATCTGTCAACAGATCCAGTTTTGTAGCCACCTTTTCCACCTGAGTTATACTAAGTGTTTCCTTTCCAGTTCTTGCTGTTAGAGGTTTATCCCTTGCTCTTAAAGTACTTTGGCTTTTTCACCCTTATGTTAGAAAATTTTCTGGCAAGGTAAGATATGGATTGATCCATCTCATCTAGTTCATCAAGGGTATAATATTCATCATCTTCTGGCGCCAATATGACCTATTTCTAGGGCTCCTTGTTCTTTTGCTCAACTGCATGAGTCACTGGAGTTTGAGCTTCTTGTTCATCTTCAAGCATTGTATTGTCATTGACCATCAAGGCACTATATCCATCAACCACATGTCCTTGGTTTGCCTTCAATGACTTTCTCTGCAATATATCAAGCTCATATGTTTTTAAATTCCCATATAAGACCTCCAGTGTCATTATGCTCAAGTCTCTTCCTTTTCTAATAGCAGATATCTTCTGCCAAGATGGTCAGGAAGGGTAAGAAAAAACTTTAGGTTAACCTCCTCAGCTTCATAATATTGATCATGAAGTTGGAAGTCATTAATCAGTTTGTTGAATCTTTCAAAAACTTCAGTAATTCCTTCTTTAGGACTAGCCGTAAAACCCTCATATTGAGACACCAAGATTCTCCTTTGGTTAGATCTAACTTCCTCTATCCCCTCACACAGTATCTCAATCTTTTCCCAAATTTGTTGAGCAGAATCACAGTTGATAATGTTGTTGTACATCATATTGTTAAGAGACTCAATTAATATGAGTTGTAAAAACTGTTATCCAGTGCAACCTTTTTCTTTTCAGGCTCTGTGTAGGTTGAGGGGTGTTGAGCAAGATTAAAACTGTATGTATACCTCAACAATAATGGTTTGGATAACTCAACATAGAACAAGGACTTTGAAATAATATATATTTCACTAGAATCAGTACGCATTTATATTGGGCATATACACTACGGTTTTGTTAGCTGCAGTGAAGAAGACGTCAATAGTGATCCGTATGAAGTTCATTAATATGTTCAGTCATCGGAGGAATAAGGTTGGAGTCATTCAAACTAATTATCAGGATCAGTGTGAAGACCTCAAGGATTCCTAGTGAAGTTGATTATTTTTGGCAAAAGACTTAACAACATATACACTATACGAAGGCCTGGGAGCGGAACTAGTCGTCTATGAACCAGACCCTTGCACTAGACGTTAGTGATACGTGAAAGGAAACAGAGTATTATTTTCAGAAATATTGTTAAGTGGTTTTTGTACTCGAGAGGATTGAAAATATTTTAAAGTACAAAATCGCGGAGATTAGAAGGCTTGAAGATACAAAGAACTACAACCCGAGAAGTTGTACAGAATTTATTTATTCAATGACTAATTTTTTATTAAATTAATAAATGAAAATTATTTCATTTATTTATTGAATTTTACAACAACAATTGATAAATAAATTAATAATTGTTTTTTAAATTAATAAATGAAATCCATCTCATTTATTCATTTAATTTTAACATCAATTATTCTTTTCCCAGCCAGTCGGACACCTACATGCATGCGTGAATGTTTAGTTAAATAATTAAATAAAAGAAACACAGGATCTGGAATCAAAGAAAATGGCAGGTACCCGGTGCCGATTCCCTGTTGTAACACAGGTGCGTGGCATGCCAACTATACCTTTATTCTGTTTTAATTTGCTCAACTGTGCTACACGCGCAGGGATTTCAACGGCGCGAGTCACACAACTTTGTATTGCATGGGTTATTTGAAGCTTAAAACAAAGAAGTTATATTCAAGTGGACCCACCTGTGTAGCCTTGCCTTGAATAAAAAAAACCCAAGTCTTGTTCAATTGAATCTCAAGTCGCAAGTTAGCAGGTACACAAGGAAATAGGAGTCGCAAGTTAGGTGAGAGGGTCATGCACAGAAACTAAGTAAAATATACCCTCTCCTGGCACATAGTCGCAAGTTAGATTCAACACAGATTTTTTTCTAAGGCATGTACTAGATCAAGTGGAGTCGCAGGTTATGACTTAAACAAGAAAAGGAAATGAAAGTGTGTTACTACACTCAAGGTTGCAAGTTAGGAAAATTAGAAAAAATAGTTTAAGGAAATTTCCCTTATTTTCTTACCCTCCTGCAATCGCAAGTTACAAAGATAAAGGTACAGGGATTCAAGTTGATCAATTTGCATAAGCCGTCAATTCAAAATGCTTGGACACAATTAAGCCATGTAGTCTTCTTCTCTCTTCATCCTACCACTCTATATAATCAATAGATGTAGATTGTAAATGTATCTCTCCATTTTTACAATAGTGCAGAGCTCTTGCAAAATAATCTCAGTACTTCTTGAAAGCTTGATTTGACAAGGAGAGGTCATGTCCAATTTGATTCACACCATTTAAAGTCTTACAAACTTGTAACACTCATTATTTAAAACTTCCTTGATTGTATTCAATATCATTTGATAGGAGCTCTTAATTTTTAGAGTGATAAAAATAACCCTAGATTGGCAGCCTTTATATTTGGTTCTTTTTATATTTGTTGCTTCGAATCTTTGTATTTGAAGTTGTAACCAAACCTCCAGATATTTATACTTTGAATAAAAGTATATATACCCAGAAATATTTGTGTGTGTTTATTTCGTTTACATAGTTTGATTATCCGTTGCAATTAATTTTAGAAAATGAAAAACATACATTCACCCCCTCTATATGTACCTTTTGGACCTAACAATTGGTATCAGAGCTTGTTGATCGATATACAGATCTGATATGTTAGATTAGCAAGTTTTGTTGTTGATTTTGGTTGTACGGAGTCTGGGAGTGCTTTCGGTGTGTAGATCTTATTTTGGGTTTTGTTGGTTTTGACTTGACTGGTTTGGTATTGTTGATTGACTGGGTTATCATATATTGAGACGAGTTATTGCGAATTTTTCTTAGATCTGAAAAGATGAGCTCTCGGAAGGTCAGTAGTATTAAGGTCCTTAGTTCGATAAATCGAGATACAATCTATGGAAGAAAAAAATGCTTTTATATATTCAGGCATCAAATCCAGAGTATAGGTAGCTATTGAGAGAATGAAGACATGTTCCGATGAAGGATCATTGTTAGGTCTCGAATTATCGTAGAAGGGGGGGTTGAATACGATAATCACTAAATTAAAAAATTCTTTCAAATTTTTTACGGATATAAAATTTAGTGCTTGGTTAGTGGTTTCATATTCTTGAGGTGAATAGTGTTTGGAACAATAAAACGGGGAATATAAGATATTCGGGGAAGTATATATTCGTATATAAATCCGCGAGGGGTGTTGCTACACTCCGGTAAATAAATTAATCGGCTACAATCTAAGAACAACAAAGTTCCTAGCTTCTACAAAGATCAACAGATTAAATCCTTTACAATGTTCTAGCTTTTGTTTGTCTAAGGATTTAATTACCGGGTAACGTTTATATTGCCTCTATGAATATGCAAGAGTTAAACTGGACATTATAACGTTACTCCGGTGAGAAGTTAAACGGATATACAATGAGCTTGAGTTTCTCTGTATTTTCTTTGCTTCTATTCTTCAACTCTCTTGGGAGAGAAAATGAACAGAACAATCTTGATTGTTGAATGCTTCTGCTTCTCTGTGTAGACTTTATATCAATAATGTGTGGTTGAGGAGGGAGGACTTGCTAACCTGCGATCAAGGAGTATAACCTACGACTAGTTATTTGCAACCTGCGACCAGTCCAAGTCTGGAAACTAACATGCGACTAAATATAAGTACAAGAACTTGTACTTAGTTAATTTACTTAAACAAAACAGCAACTGGAGACTTCATTTAGTAACCTGCGACTAAGTAAATCAAGTAGTACGTAGTCTGGTTCCTTTTTCTTTATTGATTCACAACCTGCGACTATATAATTGGTTGCTTGTTGTTTTTCATTTGTTTTCTTTTTTTCTTTTTTTTCTTTTTTTTCTTTTCCTTTTCTTTTTATTTTCTTTTTGTATTTTCTTTTTCTTTTTCCTTTCTTTTTCTTTTCTTTTCTTTTTCTCCTTTTTTTGTTTTCCTTTTTATTTAAGTTTAAATTGTAACTAAACTAATTTATAAAATGAACTTAAATATAACTTAGATAAATAAATTAATTTAAATTTATAAAATAAACTTATTTAAAGTTTATAAAATAAATCTTTGTAAGTTTATTAAATAAATTATATTAAAGTCAATTAAATAAATTTATTTAATTTAACAATTAAACTTTGAGCTTCGCCAGTCCCTCGAGCAGTTTAGTTGTATACTCCGCGCACCTCTTCTCGTACTATAACAGATAAACGTTCAATCTACGTACATTCCTCAACTTAACAATTCTTCTATAAATAATACCCAGATTCCTTTCACGAGCTGTTGACGCCTAGTGCAACTGGTTTGGTTCACAGACGACTAACTCTGATTCAGGTCTTCGTATTATAGCCTTGATTATATTATTAAGCTTGCAACAACTTTATCGCTTCAAGCACTGACTGTCAATAAATAACTGTACTTTTACTGGAATCCTTTCTGGTACTTTAGACAACGTATTCATTGCTACTACAACCTTGAATACTTTATTCACTGTTCTTCACCGACGCTTGAACATATAAATGAACTCATGTCAGTGAGTATAACTTCAAGACTGCAGCTGTTTTCTTCAACCTCTGTCTATACCTTATCTTCAATTTTTCAGATTCCTATGCTTCAAACACTGTCTATCTTCAATCAATGCCAATACACTGAAATCTTCTGGTAGCACTTATACACTGAATCTTCATCATTTCTGAAACCCTCAAAGTCTTTAACCTTTATTTTTCGCTGAGGCATGATCATATTAATGAACTTCTTTTAGTGACCTATAAATAGACTTCAAGCTTTTTTCTAATCTTTTGATTCTTTATATTTTCCTTGTCTTCATTTCTTCTGATTTCTTGTGTAGTCATAGTATTATTAACCTGTCATGTTCTAATGTTGTTTTCGTGTTGAGTTATTATGTATACTGTTCATACAGTTACGCAGTCTCACTAACAATCATCCGGAGTTTCCTAATATGAAAATGTCATGTACTGAAGCAGAATGAAGTGCTCGTGACAAAGAACTGATAGCTCTTGATGAAGGCATGCAGCTTATTTTGGTTGATTCAATGGATGATGATATGAGTCACCAAATTATGGTCTGTGAGAGTGCCAGGAACATGTGGGAGACCATAGAACTGCTTATGGAAGTAACTGAAGATGTTAGGAAGAATCGACTGGATATCTTGACTTCACAATATGTGGTTTTTAAGTCCTTGCCTAGAGAAAGTATCACTCAGGTCTTTGAAAGACTGAAAAAGATGTTAAATGAATTAAGTATTCATGGAAAGACTTATCCTCAAAGACAAGTCAACAGGAAGTTTATGCTAGTCCTACCTTGCCACTTGAAGAGTAAGGCTTCATTTGTTCGTAAATGAGTTGATTTTAAAACCATGACACTTGAGAAGTTGTATGGTAAACTGAAGACACATGAGATGGAGCAGGAACAAAGGAAGATCATCTATGGTGGTGGTAATTCTGAACTACTCAAGATAACTGCTCTTGTAGCCAGTGGAATCAAAGAGCTTGACATTACTGCTTTTCAGCCTAAGTCTAAAGTTGAAATGTTCTTTGAAGCTGAGATGGATGATGGAAGCCTCTCTGGTAATCCTAGTGACTACTATACCATTGAGGAGCTGCAAGGTATGGAAGATCCCACTATGGCCAACTTAGATGGGATGTTCAGTAACATCAGGTTTAGAAGGAACCAAGGCTTTAGAGGTTCTGGAAGCAGCAACCATGGTCAGAGGTCAAGTTCATCTTCTGGATCTGGTTATAAGACAGGGATGGTAGACATAAGCAAGTTTAGATGCTACAATTGTGATGAGGTTGGGCACTTTGCCACTGAATGTAGGAAATCCCAATAATCAAGGGATAAAAGCAAAGCTTATCAGAATAAGGACTCAGGTAGCTCAAGGAAGTATCCAGTGAAATCTTACATAGCTGAGGGGAAGAGTTGGGATGACACTAACGATGAAGAACAACAATATGAAAATCTTACATTGATGGAAGAATCTTCATCTAAGGTAAAATTTCCAACTATTCGTGCTTTACCTTCAGATAACTTGTGTGAGAATGAACACTGTGTCGCCTTCAGGCAGATGTCCTAGTGTATGGAAATGCTATTTATCATCTCTAACTTAAGGCATGATGCAATACAAAGGAATTCATTGAACAACATGATGTCGTGAAAAAAGTGTATAGAAACATGAGTACTACACTAAGATGTACTCTGCTTGATGTCGAAGACCTTAAAGTAGAACTAAAGAAAGTTAAAGATGAAAATGATAAGTTAGTTCTAGATAGGGTTAGCGTTAAGAATCTTAAGCAAACTAATATATATTTAGAGCTTAAGATTACTAAGCACCTTGAGACAGAGGAAGAGCTTAAAAACAAGAATGGAGAGTTAGAAAGTAAATTGCATGTTTTTACAGATTCTGCAAATATTTCTAAGAAGCTCATAGCTGATCAAGTAGTAGGTGGAAAGGTTGGGATAGGTCTAGACTACGACGAACTTATATTAGCTTCTAAGAAACGAGTAGTTGAAAATGACCTTGTAGAGAAAGTTGTTAATCCCCTTGGTACACCTCATGTTCTTAAGAAAGCTAAGAAGACTCTAGTTAAGAAAGCTATTGTTGAGCCCTTTGATGAAGATAATATTTATATTCATCACGAGATGCTTTTTGAGAATGTCGAGCTCTCAAGGAGAAAAAAGGAAAAGAAACCTATGTCTGTTGCTAGTGACTCTGACTTATCATTTGTCGGACTAGGTTTTACTTCCAAGAATAAGAAGAATAGAAGTAAAAATGGAAGTATAGGAACTAATGGACCTAGGAAGTTATGTAATAACGGTGGTTCCGTTGGTCACCTTACTCATGCTTGTAGAAAGGTTAAAGTAGATAATGTTAAGAATACTTATGTGCATAACATGCCTAAAGTTTCTAAGTGTGATAAATATGTTTGTATGCCATGTGTAGTATCTTTCATGCACACTTATCTTGATTCCACACACTCACATAATACATCTCATAATCATGATAAGCATGCTAGTAAGAACACTGGTAAATCAAAGACTGTTAGCCCTCCTAAAGCTAGGAAAGTGGCACCTGTCACCAAGCCCAATAGCAAGTCTGTTGGTGCTTCTGAAAGTGACAAGAAAATAGTCAATAATAAAGCAAAAACTGTTAAGCCTATCAATTCTATTATGAGAAATGTTATATATTCAAATGCTTCTAACTCTTCTATACCCAACTTATTTTGGGTACCAAAGAAAACTTAATCATCTTTGTTTTCAGGGCATTAAGTAGAAGAAGGTCATGTGGATTCTGGATAGTGGATATTAAAGGCATATGACTAGAGATAGAGCCCTGCTATCAAAGGTGATTGAGAAAGCTAGCCCAGTAGTTATTTTTGGAGATGACAGCAAAGGTTATACTACGGGATATGGTTGTTTAGGAAATTGGCAATGTCATCATTGAAGAAATCTCTCTGGTTGAAGGTCTTATGCATACTCTCCTCAGTATCAGTCAATTATGTGATAAAGGATGCGAAGTTTTGTTCAAGAAGGAGAAGTGTTTGATCTTTATTCAGAAGAATGAGAAACTAACTCTCAATGGAGTTAAAAAGGGTGATTTGTTCATAACTTACTGGAATTCTGCAGATAGTCAAGTTATGTGTTTCTACAGTAAAGCTTCTCCAGATGAAAGTTGGTTATGGCATAAGAAGCTCTCCCACTTGAACTTCAAGACCATGAATTCTTTGATTAAGAGGGAATTGGTTAGAGGATTGTCTGAGATGGAATTCAGTCCGGAAGGACTCTGTGAAGCATGTGAGAAAGGAAAGTTAAAGAAGGCATCACACAAGAAGAATACAATGACTAACATCTCTGAACCACTACAACTCCTTCATATTGATTTGTTTGGCCCTGTCAATGTCATGTATATGTCAAGAAAGAAATATGGCTTAGTGATTGTTGATGACTATTCCAGATACACGTGGGTGTTATTCGTACATTCAAAGGATGAAGCATCTAATATGATTATGGATCACATCAACAAGATTGAGTTAGAAGCTGGAGTGCCTGTACGAACAATCAGATCAGGTAATGGAACAGAATTCAAAAATGCAAAGCTGAATGATTGTTGTGTTGAGAAGGGCATCTCAAGATAGTTTTCAGCACCAAGGACTCCACAACAAAATAGAGTGGTCGAGAGGAAGAATCGAACATTAGTTGAAACTGCAAGGACTATGCTTAATGAAGCCAATCTTCCTACATACTTTTAGGCTGAAGCAGTTAACAATGCATGTTATACTCAAAACGGGACCCTGATTAACAAGATGTATGAGAAGACCCCTATGAGTTAAAGGCGAACAAGAAACCATCAGTAAAATACTTTTACATGTTTGGAGGAAAGTGCTTTATGCTTAAGGATGATGATCATCTTGGAAAGTTTGATGATAAAGCTGAAGAAGGTATCTTTCTGGTCTATTCTCTGGGTTCACAAGCTTACAGGGTGTATGTGATTAGTGATCAAAAGGTAAACTCTTAATATCGTCCTCATAACTCGGAGTGCCTTTTCTAAACCATCAAGTTCTTATGGACCCTTACTTAGGCCTTACACTCTACTGACCTCATACTATCTTATAACTATGGTGGTCAACCTAGGCCTCACTCATTAGTGCCCTAAAACTAAAGGTTAAGTGATTTTGCTCATTATAGTGATTTCAGGGTGACACCAATGGGTTTATGAGTACAATTGTCACACTTACACTTCAATTTTACCTCTAAAACTTCTGCACTAAACTCTTCTGACCATAAGGCAACTCTCAAACTTGGTATGGCTCAAGGGCCTAGCTTGGGCCTACCTGGACTTAAGCTTAAAGTCCAATGTTCCCCTGTTTTCTGGACAGAAAAGTATCATGTTTTGCACTAACTTATGACACATGTATCTAACTCAATTCCTATGAACTATGGCTGGAAAAACTCCTCTGATACTCCCTCTAACTATGGCTAACCAAGGCCTAGTGAGGGCCTACCCATGACATGGTCAAAACTCCTCATTTCTAAGTTGTAACAAAATTATCCCCTGCTGGACAGATTCTAAATTTTGGTGTGTGCACCTCACTAAATGGTTGGGTTTCTCTGATTTATGACTTCTAGACTCAATTATACCCCAAGTCTTAACTCACCGTGGCTTGGACCTAACAATGCCTAAGAAATGCCCATTCAAAATCAACATAAAACTCACATGCAAATCAAGAAAAATTTTCAAAATTGTATCCTAATCTTTCCACCTTAACTCCCATTTTAAAACCACGAATTAAATCTCAACCAAGGCAAATTTACTACTATAAGACTCTAAACTAAGGCCTCAACCAATAATGGAGATCATCCATGCCCTTAGTGTGTATGGATATATTATTATATACTTAAATGTGTTATGTGAACATGTGTGGCTATGTGAACTATTATGCTTACAAGGTAATTATAAGCATTTACGTATATATAGGCCTAAGTGCCCATGTGCATAATTTCGATTTATAATTAGGTTGAGTTAGTGAGTATATATTATAATGAGGATATTATTATTTTGTGTAGGCTCTCGAGACGAGGGTAAACTTACCATTAAAGTCGAGTGAAGCTCCAGTTGCTCCCACCTGCCAGTCAAGTCAAGCCTTTTTCAAGGCAAGGGTTTTTACCTACCTTTTTGTTTATACTGTAAGATAGTGTTAGCCCAGCTTTTATATATGATGTGAATATTCTAATTCACCTTGATATATATGATCTAAGTGGTTTCAAATCTATCTTTCGTATTATATGCAAATGACATGAACCCTCAAGTATCTATTGCAAGTAGTTTAACTTTGCTTGGAGATTTCTATGCATGTAATTCACGAGTCACACCATGCTAATATACCAAGTAATTGTGATCTGGAACCCTGTGCAAGTTATACTCAGTAACCTTATCTTGATACCTAAAAGTCAGCTATCCCTTAAAAGTCGTTCATGATTGCTTGATAACCCTATTCTTACTCTTAAAACATGATACAATGTTATACTTTGAACTGATGCTCACCTTCTTTATATTTCAATACCTATGTCTTATCTGGAACTATTACCTTGAACCTAGTTTGACTTAGTTTCTTCATCCTATCCGATAACCCTGCTAAATCTCATTGTCAAATTCCTTGTGAATAGAAACCTTGCAATTCCCTTGATAAAGTATAGTCTAGTTGATCATGGCCTTGAAATTTAGTGGACCTATTCCCTGTGCTTCAAAGTTGATCTAGAACCCTTGATAAAGATGCTGACTATTTAAGAAATTAACCGTCACTTGGCATCAGTTTTTAAAATAAAAAGTTAAAATTTGGATTTCCAGTCCCAAAGGGGGACAAATATTTTCTTTAGATAGTGGATCTGGACTGAGACGCAAGTCCTTTTCGCTCTTAATTTGTAGGCTTAAAAGTTGCCTAGGGATCCCATTAATGTTCTAGAACCTAGCGAGGTTCTGGATTACTTCGCGGTTGATCACCGGCTGTAATCCGTAGCGTCATAAAATGGTTTTTGATAAGGAAATGGTTTTGAATGGTTTTATTACAAAGAAAAGATGCCATCACCCTGAAAGTTTATCTCTTGATACTATATTGTTGAATCTTTCAATTCTATTGTTAATGTTTTATTCTTGTTCATGTATATTATAGCGCTTGCTGAGCATTTGGCTCACTACTTGCTTTCACCCTGATATAATAGCTAGCATATATGGTTAGATTCAAGAAGACAGCGTGTAAGACTTGTGATGCCGATTCGTATGTTCGAGCTCAGGTAGGTAGTGATTTTGTGTGTGAGGACTCGATATTGGAATCAGGTTATAATAGTTAATATGTTGGGCTGTTCCAAACCCTAAACTGTAAAGATCTTGGATTCGGATGTATTTACTTCCTTTTGTTAGCTAATATAATTACTCGTATTTTGTCTTTTGTAAATGTTTGGGGCGTGACAGGTTTTGGTATCAGAGCAGCCTTATGTACTACTTCAGCATAAGTATCAAGCTCAAACATAGCCACTCTATCTCTGATCCAAGGCTCTAATCCTTGTTGAAATCTCTTTGCTTTCTCTTCCTCAGTGTTGGTATACTTCGTCACAAACCTTGACAGCTCCGTAAACTTCTTCTCGTACTCCAATACAGACATACTTCCTTGCTTCAATTCAAGAAATTTAAGCTCCATCTGATCCTGCATATACTTCCTTGACTTAGGGTAATATTTTTCCTGGAATAACCTCTTAAACCTTTCTCAAAGAACCGGCTGATTTGTCTCCATGGCTTTCACTGAATCCCACCAATAAATGACTTCCCCTTTTATAAAATAAGTAGCATATGGCCTCTTCTGATCTTTTCCTAACTGAACCAATTCACAAGCTCTTTCCATTTCCCTAATCCATGTATTAGCTATTACCGGATCAGTGGTATCATGAAATGCAGGTGGATTCACATTCTGAAAAGCTTTGAAAGTAACAATTTGTCGAGGTGGTACTAGTGGATCAGGTGGTTGGTGTGGTTCATGATTATCTTGGTTTTCGAATTGTTGTTGAAGAGTTAATTATTATTGAGTTATTGAGTTTGTTTGCTGCTGTAAGGTTTCTAGAAGTTGAAGAATATTAGGATATGTGGTAGAAGTTATTGTTGGGTTCTTCTTTTTAGGTGGCATGATCCTGAAATAAAAGTTATATCAAAATAGGTATGAACAATACAGAAAATTTCATGGTTATGTCACAAGTCATTATATTCATTCAATCGGGTTTCAAATTAAACAATAAGGGTGATGCATATAAAAGCATACGAACAATTAAAAGCAAATAGAACGATAGTGCATAATTATCGAAATTAGGGTAAGGGTACATCAAGATTGGAATAGAGTCTGACTCTAGGGATAACATGCTTAATCAAAGGAAACAACAGGGAATTCTATAAAGTCCAACAATACAACGACATGAAAAGTAGATAATGTAAAAAACTAAGGCTCCACTCCATCAAAACGGGGTCCGGTAGTCTTCTCTTCACGAAGCGTCTTCACAATGCACCGGAGCTCATCCGCAATCATCTGGATAGTATACTGGCTGGTACGGTCTCGGTACGATGTCATCTCATCAAGCTTAGTGTTAACGTACTGAACCAAGGTCTCAAGTCTCTCAGTCATCTGCTCCTTAGGCTTTCCTTCATAGTTTCGGCTGTCCGGATACACGTTGTTCAATCGCTCTAAGATTTGATCGTACTTGCCATGAAGCCTGTCGAACTCACGCCTCAACTCAGCATACATGGAGAAAGTAATTGTGTCAGACGGTTCAGAAGATGATGAGGAATGCGTCCTTTGCTGCCAAATAATGCATAGTTATATATATATAAGAGAATTAGTAGCGAACGACTCGAATATCCTATACCTACACTTTCGTATAATATTCTATAAACCTATATACATATATAACCTATTTGGGCTATCCAGGGACTCTAAACCGTAGCTCTGATAGCAAAACCTGTCACGCCCCAAACAATTATCAAAAGACAATATACGAGTAATTATATTAGTTAACAAAAGGAAGTAAATACATCTGAATCCAAGATCTTACAGTTTAGGGTTTGGAACAGCCCAACACTATTTAGTAATACAACCTAATTTCAAGATTGAGTCCTCACACACAAAATCACTAACTACCTGAGCTCGAACATACGAATCGGCATCACAAGTCTTATACGCTGTCTGCTTGAATCTAACCATACCTGCTAGCTGAAATATCAGGGGTAAGTAAGTAGTGAGCCAAATGCTCAACAAGCGCTATAATATAATAAACAAGAATAATACATTAATAATGGAATGGAAAGATTCAATAATACAGTATCAAGAGATAAACTTTCAGGGTGATGACATCTTTTCTTGTAATAAAACCATTCCAAACCATTTCCTTATCAAAAACCATTTTATGACACTACGGATTACAGCCGGTGATCAGCCGTGAAGTAATCCCGAACCTTGCTGGGTTCTAGAACATTAATGGGATCCCTAGGCAACTTTTAAACCTTAAGAGCAGAAAGGACTTGCGTCCCAGTCCAGATCCACTATCTAAAGAAAATATTTATCCCCCTTTGGGACTGGAAATCCAAATTTTAACTTTTTATTTTAAAAACTGATGCCAAGTGACGGTTAATTTCTTAAATAGTCAGCATCTTTATCAAGGTTTCTAGATCAACTTTGAAGCACAGGGAATAGGTCCACTAAATTTCAAGGCCATGATCAACTAGACTATACTTTATTAAGGGAATTGCAAGGTTTCTATTCACAAGGAATTTGACAATGAGATTTAGCAGGGTTATCGGATAGTATGAAGGAACTAATTCAAACTAGGTTCAAGGTAATGGTTCCAGATAAGACATAGGTATTGTAATATAAAGAAGTGAGCATCAGTTCAAAGTATAACAGGGTATCATGTTTTAGGGGTAAGAATAGGGTTATCAAGCAATCATGAACGACTTTTAAGGGATAATTGACTTTTAGGTATCAAGATAAGGTTACTGAGTATAACTTGTACAGGGTTCCACATCACAATTACTTGGTATATTAGCATGGTATGACTTTTGAATTACTTGCATAGAAATCTCCAAGCAAAGTTAAACTACTTGCAATAGATACTTGAGGGTTCATGGCATTTGCATATAATACGAAAGATAGATTTGAAACCACTTGGATCATATATATCAAGGTGAATTAGAGTACTCGCATCATATATAAGAACTGGGTTATCACACACTTGCAGTGTAAACAAAAAGGTAGGTTGAAACACTTGCCTTGAGAAAGGCTTGACTTGACTGGCAGGTGGGAGCAACTGGAGCTTAACTCAACTTCAATGGCAAGTTTACCCTCGTCTCGAGATCCTACACAAAATGATAATATCCTCATTATAATATATACTCACTAACTCAATTTAATTACAATCCGAAATTACGCACATTGGCACTTAGGCCTATATACACATAAACGCTTATAATTACCTTATAAGCATAATAGTTCACATAGCCACTCATGTTCACATAGCACATTTAAGTACATAATAATATATCTATACACACTATATTGCATCACTAGGCTTGGATGATCTCCCTCTACTTACTCAAGTCACTTAGTTATGCTAAACTAGCCAAAACTCTTAATATCGACATCATAACTCGAAGTGCCTTTTCTAAATCATCAAGTTCTTATGGACCCTGACTTAGGCCTTACATTCTAATGACCTCATACTATCTTACAACTATGGTGGTCAACCTAGGCCTCACTCATAAGTGCCCTAAAACTAAAGGTTAAGTGAATTTGTTCATTATAGTTATTTTAGGGTGATACCAATGGGTTTATGAGTACAATTGACACCCTTACACTTCAAGTTTACCTATCAAAATTCTACAATAGACTCTTCAGACCATAAGGCAACTCTCAAACTTGGTGTGGCTCAAGGGCCTAGCTTGGGCCTACCTGGGCCTAAGCTTAAAGTCTAATGTTCCCCTGTTTTCTAGACAAAAAAGTGTCCTACTTTGCACTAACTTATGACACATGATTCTAACTCAATTCCTATGAACTATGGCTGGAAAAACTCCTATGACACTCCCTATTACTAGAGCTAACTAAGGCCTAGTGAGGGCCTACCCATGACATGGTCAAAACCCCTCATTTCTAAGTTGCAACAAAATTGTCCCCTGCTGGACAGATCCTAAATTTTGGTGTGTGCACCTCACTAAATGGTTGGGTTTCTCTAATTTGTGACTTCTAGACTCAATTATACACCAATTCTTAACTCCCAGTGGCTTGAGCCTAATAATGCCTAAGAAATACCCATTCAAAATCAACACAAAACTCACATGCAAATCTGGAAAATATTTCAGGATTATATCCTAGCCATTCCACCTTAACTCCCACTTTAAAACCACGAATTAAATCTCAACCAAGGCAAATTTACTACTATAAGACTCTAGACTAAGACCTCAACCAATAATGGAGATCATCCATGCCCTATAGTATCAACATGCAATATAAAACTTAACATGCAACTAAAGATGATCACTAAATCAAGTTCGACTAAACAAGAGGGTTATTAGCTCACAAATTCGACTTAAAATACTTAACTACTTCAAATGATCATGCACAATACCTTTTAAAAACTAAGATCAAGCATAATATCAAGGAAACAATTCGTTTTAAGCACATAAAGGTCAAATTTAACACCAACTAAGCATGCATCTACATTTTC
Organism: Apium graveolens; assembly: GCF_009905375.1. Lineage (NCBI taxonomy): Eukaryota > Viridiplantae > Streptophyta > Magnoliopsida > Apiales > Apiaceae > Apium > Apium graveolens. Next base: position 225,721,166 of record NC_133652.1, read on the forward strand.
GAAAAGAAGAGCATATATAACATGATTATACTTGAAAATAATGCCCTATCTCTAACATGAAAAGTAGAATTTGACTTTACAACTAAAGATCAGTAGCATGCAAAGGTTTTAAAAGAGTTTTATTCATGGAAACACTTAGTTTATGCACATAAAAAGTATATCTCATAGAGAACTCTTTAATCCACATGAATTAAGAGTTTCTCTTTGGAGATCACATAAAATCAGGACATGCAAGCATTAAACTTCATCTCCTAAGCATGGAAATTCTGGTAAAGTGTATATTATATGAATGGGTAATGGAATTACACTAGAATGGCAAGGATTTAATGAAGAAAAGTTGAAGGGAATGGGGGATTGGGCTTCGGCCGAATGAAGAAAAAGAGAGGGGGAGGAGAGAAAATTTGAGAGTAAAAATGATGAGCTTGAGTGGAGTGTGGTTTTGGGTTAACTCCTCTCTTTATGGTTCATCATGCACTAATTCAATAGTGGAATTTGGAATGTACTAAAGTGCCCTTCTCCAATAACCAATCAAAAGTGCATGCAAGGGTAGTTTAGTCTTTTGGTGGTAAGAAGAAGGTTAGTGGGGTATGAATTGTCTCTTATGCCCTTTAAATTGAATTGGAGGGTATTTGCATGCATGGGCAACTAAGTAATTCGCAATTTAAAAATCAACTAATTTATATAAAATAATTCTTATAAATATAAATGCACCTCCATAAATCACAAAATAAATATCATAAAATAGCTTATGATTTTAGAAATTTAATGATATAAAATTTGAAAATTTATTGTTAAAAGATTTTTAAAATCGATTTTTCATATTAAATGAAGCACTTTTGATTATCATTTAAAAATACTAAATGATAAGATTTTCTTTTCAAATTTTTTTATATGAACTAATACATTAAACACTTAGTTTATAGGCACTCAGTCATATAGATCATCCATATTTATAATTCCATACAATTTAAATTTTAATTATAAACACACAATTGTATATAGATAGGGTTTAGAAATATCGGTCGTAACATCCTCTCCCCCTTTAAGGATTATGTCCTCTGAATCTAGTTGAATTAGTGAGGATACCGGTTACGCATATCCGACTCTAGTTCCCACGTTGACTCTTCAACCTTGGGATTTCTCCAAAGTGTAGGATTTTATCTATCACGGAAGCATGGTAAAACAATTTTACATATATAAAATCCATATAATATGTACTGATCGTAAATAAAATCGAGGGATCGATTTTTAACCTTTAAAAGCGATCCAAGAACAACGAGCGGAGATCCTTAGCAGCTGCTCTTCAAGTGTGAAGCACTCCACCGGTATCCACCAAGAAAACGATGTAATGAACGAGGAGGAGGTGGAGAGAATTAGGGTTTTGTAAATCTTTGGGTTGAGACAAAAATAGGGTTTATAATAGTATATTTATAGGCAAAATTTCCAGCTGAAAATTTTCCCATAAAATATTATTATTATTAACCCTTTATTATTCTCACTAATAATCAAAACACCTTTTAATTATTAATCCTTTTTCTAAACACTTTAGAAATAATTCTCTCTCTTGATTTAATTTCCAAAAATTAAATTCTTAATTAATAATATTAAGAACTTTTCTTAATTAATTTATAATCAATTAAATCACATTTAATCAATTATTAAATTTGCCAATTAATTATTTATTTCATAAATAAATAATTATCAGCCATTATTAATTAATCCCTCCACCATTAAAACATTCTCTTTTATGGTGTGACCCTGTAGGTTCAATATTAAGCCGGTAGTAGAAATAAATAATAATAAAACTATTTTATCATTATTTATATAAATTCTCTAATTCATTAAATATGATTAATTAATTAATCATATTTATTCTACATCTATACTTCTCAGCATATCGCGACTATCCGGATAATACGAATTCACTGCTTAGAATACCAAGAACCTATTCAGTGAATAGTTACCGTACAATTAATTCCTTTTACCCTGCAATGTCATGATTAAATACAAGGCATGGAACTTGTGTCAAGCCTATCTTATTTAATCACTTGCTTTCCCATTCACTATGCTTAGTTCCATTTAATGTAAATTAGAAACTCATTTCTAATTTCATTCACTCTGGCCAGAGATTCCTGAACTAACATAAATGGATCAGCATTGAACATTTTCTTCCTTCACTAGAAGGGGTAGATCCTTTATTGATCATACACTATCTTCGTGTACAAATTCCTATACCCAGTAGAGCCCTTATAATTGTCCCTTGAGACTTAGAACTAAACCAAAGCATAGTTCAGTGCACACATGATGACCTCAAATCTAAGGATACTTGTACACCTATCACTATATGAATAACTGCTGACACGTGAGTGAACTCCATCAGTTGTTCAGCTCTGTGAGTCATGTTCAGTGAACTTATTCTATATTAAGCACCTACATACTAGCTATAGTGTCACCACACAAATGTTTATGAGAACAGACCTCCTTCATAATGAAGCAAGCATAGTATGTACCGATCTTTGCGGATTACTAATTACCAGTTAGTAATCCTATGACCATGAAATATTTAAGTTTAGAGTTATCATCTTTTAGGTCTCATTATTATGATCTCATCATAATCCATAAAAACCTTTACTCTAAACTATGGTATATCTTATTTAAACACTTAAATAGATAAAGCCCGCAATAAAACCAAAACAAGTCTTTTATTAATATCAATGAAATCAAAACAGATTACATAAAAGTTATTCCTAAATCCTCATACATGATTGAACTTAGGACATATCTCTTTCAATCTCCCACTTGCACTAAAGCCAATCACTCTGGTATCTAATACCCATCTTGTCTTTATGACGACCAAAGTGACTTTGAGAAAGTGGCTTTGTGAGTGGGTCTGCTACGTTGTTATGTGTGTCAACTCTCTCGACGTTGACATCTCCTCTTTCAACAATCTCCCTAATCAGATGAAAGCGCCGCAGGACATGTTTGGAACTTTTATGAGACCTAGGTTCCTTGGCTTGTGCTATTGCTGCATTGTTATCACAATACAACACAATAGGCTCTTCAAAGCTAGGAACAACTCCCAACTCAGAAACAAATTTCCTCATCCAAACGGCTTCTTTTGCAGCCTCACTTGCAGCTATATATTCTGCTTCCGCTGTGGAGTCAGCCGTTGTAGAGTGTTTGGAACTCTTCCAACTAATCGTACCACCATTCAGAGTAAACATGTACCATGACATGGATTTGCTATCACTTTCTGATTGAAAACTAGAGTCAGTATAACCCTCTATTTTTAACTCAGATTCACCACCAAAAATAAGAAAAATATCCTGAGTCCTTCGCAAGTACTTAAGGATGTTTTTCACTGCTTTCCAGTGGTCTTCACCTGGATTGGACTGATATATGCTCGTCACACTAATTGAATAAGCAACATCAGGCCTTATACACAACATCGCGTACATGATAGATCCTATTGCTGAAGCATAAGGAATCTTACTCATACGCTCTCTTTCCTCAGGTGTCTTAGGAGACATTTTCTAGGAAAGGGACACTCCATGGCTCATCGGTATGAGACCTCTTTTGGAGTTTTCCATGCTAAACCTTTTAAGCACTTTCTGGATGTATGTACCTTGGGTAAGACCTATCATTCTTCTAGATCTATCTCTATAGATCTTCATATCGAGAATGTAGGATGCTTCTCCTAAGTCCTTCATGGTGAAGTTCTTTGATAGCCATACTTTGACTGATTGCAGCATCGGTATATCATTTCCTATAAGAAGTATGTCATCTACATACAATACAAGAAATGTTACCGCGCTCCCACTAACCTTCTTGTAGACACATGGTTCATCTATGTTTTTGATAAAACCAAACTATTTGATTGTCTCATCAAAACAGATGTTCCATCTACGAGAAGCTTGCCTTAAACCATATATGGTTCGCAACAGCTTACACACTAGGTGTTCATTTCCTTTGGAAAGAAAACCCTCTGGCTGTGTCATATACACTTCCTCCTCAAGTTCCCCATTGAGGAAGGCCATTTTCACGTCCATTTTCCAGATCTCATAGTCGTAGTAAGCAGCAATCGCAAGCAAAATCTGAATTGATTTTAATAGGGCTACAGGCGAAAAAGTTTCATCAAAGTCAATCCCTAGCCTTTGTTTGAATCCTTTTGCCACGAGCCTGGCCTTATAGGTCTCCACCTGGCCATCTGCTCCAATCTTTCTTTTGTATACCCACTTGCACCCAATAGGCTTAACACCTTCAGGCACCTCAACCAAAGTCCATACTTGGTTGGTATACATAGATTCCATTTCGGATTTCATGGCACTATGCCATTTCTCTGAGTCAACACTACTCATAGCCTCATTATAGGTCATAGGGTTGTCATCATCAATGATTGACAACTCATTGTCATTCTCAATGACAAGGCCATAATACCTCTCAGGTTGGCGAGACACTCTCCCTGTCCTATGAATGGGCTGTTCCACAGAAGGTTGTTTCATCTGAACAGGTGTTTCCACTTGATCCGTAGTAGTTTGTGCTTCTTGAACTTCATCAAGTTCAATTTTGCTCCCACAGTTTCCTTCAAGGATAAACTCCTTTTCCAAGAAGGTAGCATGTCTGGAGACAAACACCCGATGATCGGTGTAAAAGTAATACCCCAAAGTCTCTTTAGGATATCCCACAAAATTACATTTTACGGATCGAGATTCCAGCTTATCTGGGTCAATTTTCTTGACATAAGCTGGACATCCCCAAATCTTAACGTGTTTAAGACTCGGTTTCCTTTATTTCCATATCTCATATGGTGTTTGAGGAACAGATTTGGAAGGCACCTTATTCAGTAAATATGCTGAGGTTTCCAATGCATAACCCCATAGGAATACTGGAAGATTCGCATAGCTCATCATGGACCAAACCATGTCTAACAAAGTTCGATTTCTCCTTTCAGATACCCCATTTAACTGTGGAGTATATGGAGGAGTCCACTGGGAGACTATACCATTTTCTTTGAGATAATCTAGAAACTCTCCATTCAAGTATTCACCACCTCGATCTGATCGAAGAGTTATAATACTGTGTTTGGTTTGTTTCTCCACTTCATGTTTATATTCTTTGAACTTTTCAAAGGCTTCAGACTTGTGTTTCATCAAATACACATATCTGAATCTAGATCTATCATCTATGAAAGTAATGAAGTACGAAAATCCACCCATGGCTTGCGTAGACATTGGTCCACATACATCTGTGTGTACCAATCCTAGCAAATCCGCAGCCCTCTCTCCATGTCCACTAAATGGAGATTTGGTCATTTTACCCAATAGACAAGACTCGCATGTAGGATATGATTCAAAATCAAAGGGGTCAAGTAACCCTTCCTTATGCAATGTCCGCAGTCTATTTTCACTAATATGACCTAGCCTACAGTGACATAAATAGGTCAGATTTTCATCATCTCGTTTTCTTTTATTAGTTTGTTCAATCTGAAGTAAATCATGCTCTACGTCACATACATACAGACCATTATTTAAAATGCCACGTCCATAAAGAACATTATCTCTAAGGATAGAACATTCATTATTCTTAATAATAAATGAAAAATCATCCAAATCCAACATAGGAATAGAAACAATATTCCTCACAATAGAAGGAACGTAATAAAAATTATTCAAAATAATAGTCTTGCCCGTAGGCATATGTAAACTAAATGATCCTACAGATATGGCCGCAACCCTTGCTCCATTGCCCATACGTAAAATCATCTCATCTTTTTCAAGAGTCCTACTTCCCTTTAGTCCTTGCAACAAATTGCAAATATGAGAACCACAGGCGGTATCTAATACCCAAGTAGAAATTTGACCTAGTGACATATTAACTTCGATCATGAACATGCCTGAATCAGAAGCGGTAGTCTTACTACCCTTCTTCTTCTTCAATTCTGCAAGGTAAACCTTGCAGTTCCTCTTTCAGTGCCCCAACTTGTTACGGTGAAAACAAACAGCTAAATTAGGACCAGTCAACTTGTGAGCATCTAGTATGCTCCGGAGTGATAGTGCAGAAGACATGATGAATATAGTAAATCTGTAAATGATAAACACATAACAACACTTAGCAAATATTCAATTTCATTTCAAAACACTATATGAATCGGGTCTTTATTTATAAGTGTCTCCCACTAGTTTATCTAATTTTTTCAACCCCTTAAGTGAAAATTAAACATTCATAATGTTAGTGGGAATAGGGATCCTACATTCCATCACACAACCTCGGTTGTGGCACGAAACGTCATGTGATGTTCAATAGGCAGACAACTCTTGTCAATTACATCTTATGTTATTCCCTAATATAAATTTAGCCTCTTGATAATTGAGTCACGGCTGTGGCACGACAAACTCAATTTTCTAAGTCAAGTTTAACCCAACATTTCGTACAATTGAATCAGTCTCCAACGGCCCACGGCTGTAGCACGTACCGACCTTTAGATTCTAATTCAATGTACGCATCTCTATGTAATAGACAAGTATTTCTTATTTCGAAATCAAAGCCCTCGGCTGTAGCACGAAACGACAATGATTTAAAAATAAGAACCACTTTCTACCATGTTGGAAGGCTATGACCGACACAAGCCCGTTGTGTCATTGGCCAATTACTACTTGATATTATTTAATTTTAGAGGGATTATATTACGTTACAATCATAATCATATTATAAAGAGATTTTTCCTTTTAAATTAAATATTTCAAATCAATAATCGATAATTAGATGATTCTCAGATCGGGTGGAGCATTGTCAAGAGGCGTCCCTTAATAAGCCTTTCTTACAGATAGAAATCTGTTGTTGACAGAATCATCCTTTCTCTCAATATTGAAAATTCATATTCAATTACGTGTTTCATAAACACAAGAATCTCATGATCGTATTCATAATATTTATATTAAGGTCATGAAACAATTTCACTATACTAGATTGTCTAAAAAATGCCTTATGTTAATTAAGTTCACCTAAATCTATCATCGCATGATAAACTAAGCATATATCACATATATAAGCATGAATAAACGTCAAGGTAGGCATGTTACATCATGTAGCATATTGGTCTAAGCATTATACATCTCTATGTATCACATGAGGCATTTAAAAGCAATTAAAACAGTCAAAAACAACTTTAAAACACTTCTGTTAGCTATAAACAGTTCGAAACAATTTCAGAAAATATCATATAATATACCATTAGATGCGTCTCGAAAAGACGAATCTAACGGCACCAAGCACGGCCCATTCTGAGCAGCCACGCGCCCTCACGCGCCCAAAGAACCAAATCCACGCACTGACACGCGCACACGCGCTGTCACGCGCACACGCGCTGTCAGGCGCGTGTCTGACATCCGCCCACGTGCCCCACGCGCCCTAAACCCTAAGCTGACGTCAGCATGACGTCATCTGATGACGTCAGCACCGGCTGACCGTTGACCCGCGTGTGTCTGACACGCGCCGCGCGTGACACACGAGCGCGTGTGCCCCACGCGCGCATGTCAGACGCGCGCTCCTCTCCCCTTTTCAGACTGTTGCCGCCACCGCCTTTTTGCACAGAAAAATGTGCCGTTTCTCTTTACTGTTGCCTCATTTTTCCCCGTGCCTCACCAAGCACATCAGTACAAAAGAATACACAGCAGATGCACATATATATATACTAACAAATTATATATATATATATATGTTTATTTAATTACGAATTTAAATAAAACAACTTCAAAAATTCAAAATAAATAATCCATACATCATAAAATTATGAAAAAAATACCCAGACGATCTACAACACTTGTAGAACCCAGATCTACAGTCAAAATTATTCCGAGAAATGATTTCTAATCAGTCATAATTAATCCATGATATAACTTGTAAAAATCATAATTAATTCATACAAGCACTTAAAATTCTGAAATTTTTACCACAGATCTATATGCATACAACCTATGGCACTGATATAATTGTAAGATTTTATCTATCATGGAAGCATGGTAAAACAATTTTACACATATAAAATCCATATAATATGCATACTGATCGTAAATAAAACCGAGGGATCGATTTCTAACCTTTAAAAGTGATCCAAGAACAACGAGCGGAGATCCTTAGCAGCTGCTCCTCAAGTGTGAAGCACTCCACCGGTATCCACCAAGAAAACGATGTAATGAAGGAGGAGGAGGTGGAGAGAATTAGGGTTTTGTAAATCTTTGGGTTGGGACAAAAATAAGGTTTATAATAGTATATTTATAGGCAAAATTTCCAGCTGAAAATTTTTCCATAAAATATTATTATTATTAACCCTTTATTATTCTCACTAATAATCAAAATACCTTTTAATTATTAATTCTTTTTCTAAACACTTTAGAAATAATTCTCTCTCTTGATTTAATTTCCAAAAATTAAATTCTTAATTAATAATATTAAGAACTTTTCTTAATTAATTTATAATCAATTAAATCTCATTTAATCAATTATTAAATTTGCCAATTAATTATTTATTTCATAAATAAATAATTATCAGCCATTATTAATTAATCCCTCCACCATTAAAACATTCTCTTTTATGGTGTGACCCTGTAGGTTCAATATTAAGCCGGTAGTAGAAATAAATGATAATAAAACTATTTTATCATTATTTATATAAATTCTCTAATTCATTAAATATGATTAATTAATTAATCATATTTATTCTACATCGTGAGGGATACTTCTCAGCATATCACGACTATCCGGATAATACGAATTCACTGCTTAGAATACCAAGAACCTATTCAGTGAATAGTTACCGTACAATTAATTCCTTCTACCCTGCAATGTCACGATTCAATACAAGGCATGGAACTTATGTCAAGCCTATCTTATTTAATCACTTGCTTTCCCATTCACTATGCTTAGTTCCATTTAATGTAAATTAGAAACTCCTTACTAATTTCATTCACTATGGCCAGAGATTCCTGAACTAACATAAGTGGATCAACATTGAACATTCTCTTCCTTCACTGGAAGGGGTAGATCCTTTATTGATCATACATTATCTTTGTGTACAAATTCCTATACCCAGTAGAGCCCTTATAATTGTCCCTTGAGACTAAGTACTAAACCAAAGCATAGTTCAGTGCACACAAGATGACTATGATGACCTCAAGTCTAAGGATACTTGTACAACTATCACTATGTGAATAACTGCTGACACGTAAGTGAACTCCATCAGTTATTCAGCTGTGTGAGTCATGTTCAGTGAACTTATTCTATAATAAGCACCTACATACTAGCTGTTATGGATTAAAACTACTATATATAATTGCTGTATTTAATACTAAGGAACGTGAGCTTCGAGGCTCGATTTGACTGCTCTTGTGTTTCGCGACTCAATCTGCCTTAACAAGATGCCTACGTACCTTGCTGATTGCCAAGGATCAAGTCAAAAAACGTAGTTCTGATTGGTGGGGGTGAGACCCCTTATATAGATATGGGAGTCCTTGATTTGGACTTGGTATAGGAGACTTGGTGGACAAGCCTCTGAATTAGGATAGACTTAGGAGTCCTAGGAAGTAGGAAGTTGATCCCTTATCCTTTTAGGTCCCCTTGAGGCTAATCTATAAGGATTTATATCCTTATCGGGACTCTTCTCAATAGCTGATTTTTCCCTTATTAATTAATTACGAAATTAATTAATAATCAGGGCTTTTGGGCCTTTTTTATTCCACCAGGCCTGATCTGGTCCATCAGGCTTAACCTTTCTGGTCTGAGTTTCATATATCTTTTTATTGGGCCTAGCAGCCCACAACTTGTACAATTAATGCAGTATTTAATTATACAATCATAATTTATTTATCCCTATCATTTGCCCCCCAACTTTTGGGAAACATTGAATAGGTTTCGCAGAAGTTAAGTCTATTTGTTCCCTTACAGGGTTTCGTTTTTCCGTAAAGTGTGGAGCGACCTACACGTTTACAATGAATTTTTCCTTTTATTTAGGAATTATTTTGATTTCCAGGAATTTTTCCCTTATTTCCGGGATTTTTCCCTAATTTCTGGATTTTTCCCTAATTTTTCTGGGATTTTCCCTATTTTTCTGGGATTTATCCTTAATTTCTGGATTTTTCCCTTAATTTCTGGATTTTTCCCTTAATTTATGGGATTTATCCTTAATTTATGGAATTTTCCCTTAATTTCTGGGATTTATCCTTAATTTCTGGATTTATTCCTTAATTTCCGGATTTTTCCCTTAATTTCTGGGATTTATCCTTAATTTCTGGAATTTTCCCTTAATTTCTGGGATTTATCCCTAATTTTATAGGATTTTCCCTTAACTTCTGGGATTTATCCGTAATTTTCTGGATTTATCCGCAATTTTCTGGATTTATCCGCAATTTTCTGGATTTATCCGTAATTTTCTGGATTTATCCGCAATTTTCTGGATTTATCCGTAATTTTCTGGATTTATCCGCAATTTTCTGGATTTATCCGTAATTTTCTGGATTTATCCGCAATTTTCTGGATTTATCCGTAATTTTCTGGATTTATCCGCAATTTTCTGGATTTATCCGTAATTTTCTGGTTTAAAATGCATACAAAATTGATTAGGATGCAGAAGAAATTGATCAGGATTCAGCCAAATCGATCAGAATTCCTGCTCGATTTCGATCAGGATCCTGATCGAATTAACTCAGGATCTTACACTCTGGTCGACAGGATTCCTGATCGATTTCGATCAGGGCTCTGATCGAATTGATCTTCAAAGTGACACCCTAGTCGACTGTTACACGTGCTTAATCGATCAGGATTCCTGATCGATTTCGATCAGGACTCTGATCGAATTAAGTGATTTTCTATCATTCTGATCGAATGGAATATCGATCAGGATTTTCTTCTGTGTCGATCAGGACTCTGATCGATCTTAGGGGATTTCTTCCCTCCTGTTCGAATAATATATCGACCAGGATTCTCTTTGGTATCGATCAGGACTCTGATCGATCTTAGGGGATTTCTTCCCTTCTGTTCGAATAATATATCGACCAGGATTCTCTTTTGTATCGATCAGGACTCTGATCGGATTTAGGGGATTTCTTCCCTTCTGTTCGAATAATATATCGACCAGGATTCTCTTTGGTATCGATCAGGACTCTGATCGATCTTAGGGGATTTATTCCCTTCTGTTCGAATAATATATCGACCAGGATTCTCTTTTGTATCGATCAGGACTCTGATCGGATTTAGGGGATTTCTTCCCTTCTGTTCGAATAATATATCGACCAGGATTCTCTTTTGTATCGATCAGGACTCTGATCGGATTTAGGGGATTTCTTCCCTTCTGTTCGAATAATATATCGATCAGGATTCTCTTTTGTATCGATCAGGACTCCGATCGATCCAGTTTAAAACTCTGGTCGATTTTTGACCATTTATTTTCCATATGAGCTTCTAGATTATTCCTGATATTTCTAGTAGACGGGCTTTTAGGTTGGGCCTGGCTAAATGGGCCTAGAAACGCCTCGTATTCCGAGCTTTTCGCCTATATAAGTGTAGTGTGAAGTGAGAATCCTCACTTCACTTCTCATTTCTCATTTTCTTCTACAAACTTCTCTAGAGTTCTCCCTTTGAGTAGGCGATTTCCGGCGAGCACACAGCCACCGTAGCTCCACCATTCTCAAGTATTTCTGGGTTTCAAGCTTTTAAACGAAGTATATCAATGGCGGACCGCGACTTGGCTCGTTTGCAGAAGATGAATGTCTCTAAGAGAGGTACAAACATTCAAATTCAATCTCCATATACTTCTCTCATTGACATGATTAACTCGAGAGGTGATGAATATCCTTCTCTATCTGAGTTAGATTCGTATAATCATGGTAACACTTTTCATGAGTTAGATGGTAGAATAGAGTCTATGAACACCCTGTACAGACTTCCACCCCACCTTAGGATCACTCCAGCCGCCCCTGGGGATAGGACTTGTAATTGGGAGGGGGATACCCTGTTCATTTATCGAGGAGCCCTGACCGCAGGTCTTAGGTTCCCATTCCACGAATTTATTCCTCGTTTATTAGCCGATGTACAAATCAACCCTTGTCAACTCCCTCCCAACGCCTGGAGGAATATTATCTGTTTTATGGTCCTTTGTCTCAGGAATAACTTCCCTCTTTCCGTAGCTGTCTTTAGGAAAGTTTTCCAATTCTATAATAGCTCCATGAGTCAACCGGGATGGGTTTTAATTCGCCAACGACCCAAAGTTCCCCATATCTTTGATAGTAACTCTATAGTCGAGAACAACCCTAAATGGAGGGATGAGTTTGTGAGGCTGACCTGGGCTGGGGGTGATTGGGCCACACTCTTCCGTAGGCCATTTTGCAAGGTATCAGATGGTAGTCCTGGTAGTATCAGATTGACTGATGAGGAGGAGGTGGCCTACCAGGCCTTAATTTCAGATGATGGGAAAACGGATACCTGGACCCTTTTAGAGGAGTTTTCCTTGAAGAAAGTTGGTCTCTCCCAGGCCAGTGATAAGGGTAAATTTATACCTGCGTAATTATTTTTCCTTCTCTTTAATCGCACTTTTTCTTTTTTTTTTCTGGATTTTAATGTTCCTTCTACTTTTCCTTTCAGCTTGCGAGGCCATCAATAATGTTAACAGGCCTAAGGAGGGGGAGTCAGGCCGTCAGAAAAGGGCCAAGCTAAACAGGGACCCTAGGAGCAAACCTGACGGTCCTTCTTTTCTTAAGCCCCACGTCCCGGTGGTCGAGCTGGGGGACGATGTGGATCCTCCACTTAAGGCACATTCCTTCAGGCCTAACTGGGGCTTCAGGAGGAGCGATACGGTGGTTGGATCCACCAAACACGCTAAAGATTGGTCTTATCACTCCGTCACTCCCCATGACTTTACTGACATTGTTACGGGGAGTGATATTGAGACTATTGAGCTTCTGGGTTCTCAAGCCCAAGCTGCGGTAATTTTCTTTCTCTCCTTCTTTGAATCCCAACTTTCTTGTGTTCCAACGAACTTGTGCTAACTCATACATATTTCTTTGCAGAGTAATACCTACTTCCAGGCGGCCCTCCATCAGGCTAGGTCCTGGAAGGGTAACTCAGATGGGTTTGAGAAAGAGATGAAGAAATGGGAGGAGAGAGCCAAGGTCCTGGAGAAGAAGCTGGACACGAAGAAAGAGGAGCTGGCTCAGGCTCATTCCGAGCTGGTGAAACTTAGGAGCGATAAGGATAAGCTCATCGATGACTACATGGATTCTGACAAGTTTAAGAATCTCATGGAGATTCATGATGAGGGTCTTTATTCCCTACAGTTTACTCAGGGATGGGACGCGGCCGTGAAGGCGGTTTCTGAGAAGTACCCGGGCTTAGTCGACCCTAAGGACTTTATAAGTCCTGAGCAGGCTGAGTCGGAGGACAGCATAGATGCCCTCTTTAACTCCCCTCAGCCAGATGATCGCATCTTGGATCCTAACACTGCTTCTCCTCCCGCTTCTCCTGCGAAGGACGCTGAAGGCGCTGATAAGGAGAAAGAGAATGAAGGCTCCCACATGGAGGAGTAGTTTTTCTATTCTGTAATTTGATCCTTAATTTATGTCTGGACTTTTGTTTGTATCAGATCTTATTACCCTCCGGGGTTATTTTATATGCTTCTTTCCTTATTCGCATTTTTCTCCTTTATCTTTCTGATACTTTAATATGCATTCAAGCTTGAACTAATTGGCCACACCAGTGTTATCACAACTCAAACATCCATAGGTTGAAATAATTTCGATTTCTTCAGTTTGAAGTCTGGTTTTTCAAAACCTTACATAGCATGGGTTCGACCCTAATCAATAATAACTAGACAATGTAAATTCTACTGGAATATAAAATCCTATGCAAGCAAAGCTTCCAGGTGCTTTTAAGCCTACTTGTCACAATGACAAGTGAGAATCGTACTTTGCCTATCTTACACGTAGTAAACCTTCAGGTTTTGTGCGTGCCAGGTCCTCGGGACTTCAAAACCATCCATAGTCTCGAGCTTGTAGGTTCCTCTACCTTGAACACTCTTGACTCTGTACGGCCCTTCCCAATTTGGGGCAAGCTTCCCTTTTTGTCCTACACCAGATGCTTCTATCTTCCTCAAGACTAGATCGCCTTGTTTAAAAAACCTTTCTTTAACCCTTAAGTTGTAGTAGAATGAAGCTTTTTTCTGATATTCTACTATCTTTGCATGTGCTTTATCTCGCACTTCATCAATTAAATCCAGGGCTAATCTCTGCCCTTCCTCATTTTCTTTCTCATCGAAAGCCTGAATCCTTGGAGAGGAATGTGATATCTCCACAGGAACTACTGCTTCCGCCCCATATGCCAACATGAAAGGAGTTGCATCTGTCGTGACTCTACAGGTAGTCCTATAAGCCCATAATATGGGAAGTATCTCATCTACCCAATTATTTCTCGACTTTTCGATCCTCTTCTTTAGTCCATCCAGGATTATCCGATTTGCTACTTCCGCTTGCCCATTGGCTTGCGGGTGAGCCACAGAGGTGAATCGTAACTCAATTTCATTTTCTTCACAATACTTCTTGAATTCCTCATTGTTGAATTGCGTTCCATTGTCAGTGACGAGGATACGGGGAATTCCATATCGGCACATAATGTTTTCCCACAGGAATTGTGCAACCTGCTTAGTTGTGATTTTGGCCAAAGGTTTGGCTTCGATCCACTTGGTGAAATAATCAATGGCTACAATCAGAAACTTCCTTTGTGCTGTGGCCATAGGAAAAGGCCCTAGAATATCCATCCCCCACATAGCAAAGGGAATAGGTGAGTTGATAGAGGTCAGCATCTCGGGGGGTTGTCTGGCGACTGGTGCATGCTTCTGACAACGATCACACTTCTTTACATATTCTTTGGCATCAGCCATCATTTCTGGCCAATAGAAGCCTAAACGAGTTATCTTATGAGCCAAGGCCCTGCCCCCCAAGTGTTGCCCGCAAATGCCTTCATGCACTTCCTCAAGAGCCAAGCGTGCCTCATCGGGCCTGAGACACCTCAAGTAAGGAACCACGAAAGATCTTTTATATAGAATCCCATCTATCAAAGAGTACCTTAGTGCTCGAACAGTTAACTTCCGTGCCTCAATTGTATCGCTTGGTAACCAACCGGTCTGAATGTGAGCCTTGATGGGATCAATCCATGACGTCCCCAAGCCTACGGGAGCCACAAGCTTAACATCTATGCTTCGTGTCTTCAAAACACGGAAGTACACACTTCCTGAACTTTCTTCAATCTCAGATGAAGCAAACTTTGATAGCGCATCTGCTTTAGCATTTTCTTCCCTTGGAATGTGTTCAACATGGCATTCATTAAATTGGGTCATCACAGCCCTTACTAGGAGAACATACTTTGCCATCGTATCATCCCTTGCTTCAAATTCTCCCTTTACCTGGGATATGATCAACTTCGAGTCTCCACGGACCTTTAAGTTTTTGACTCTAAGTGTCCCAGCTAGACCAAGGCCAGCAATCAGGGCTTCATACTCTGCCTCATTGTTTGTGGTTGGGAAGTCTAGCTTCATGGCATACTCAATTAAGAATCCATCAGGGCTTTGCAAAACCAACCCTGCTCCACTGGAATTTGTTTTTGATGCTCCATCAAAATAGAGAACCCAATATTCTTTCTCCTTGTCCCCATTGTCGACTCCCTTGTCTTGAGGTGTGGTATCTTCCTGCCCCCCGACTTCTTGGTTGGGTATGGTACATTCCACCACGAAGTCAGCTAGTGCCTGGGCTTTTATGGCCATACGTGGCTTATACTTGAGATCGAACTCTCCCAACTCTATTGCCCACTTAATTAGTCTCCCACTTGCCTTGGGACTGTGAATGATATTTCTCAGTGGCTGATTTGTTAGCACTTCAATTCGGTGAGCTTGAAAATAAGGACGCAGCTTTCTTGAAGCCATCACCAAGGCTAAAGCGAATTTCTCAATGGCTGAATAATTCAACTCAGCACCATGCAAAATTTTGCTGACATAGTATACGGGTTTCTGGACTTTCAGTTCCTCCTTAACCAACACCGCGCTCAAGGCGCTTTCTGAAACAGCCAAGTACAAGAATAAAACTTCACCCAGAACTGGCTTGGCCAACAACGGGGCCTGGCCCATATACTTCTTTAACTCTTCAAATGCCTTCTGATTTTCCTCACTCCATACAAAGTCTTTAATGTTCTTTAATGACTTGAAGAATGACAAGCACTTGTCTCCTGACTTGGAGATGAATCGTCCTAGCGCAGCAACCCTTCCTGTGAGTTTCTGAACATCCTTGACAGTTTTTGGGGGTTCCATGTCCAGGATCGCCTTTATTTTATCGGGGTTAGCCTCAATTCCCCTCTTTGAGACCATCAATCCCAAGAATTTTCCAGATCCTACTCCGAAAGCACACTTCGTGGGATTCAACATCATCTTGTGGTACTTCAGGACCTCAAAAGCTTCCCTCAAATGGGTTATATGATCAGTCTTTACTAGACTCTTGACTAGCATGTCATCAACATAGACTTCCATAGTCTTCCCAATAAGATCCTTAAAAATTTTATTCACCAACCTTTGATAGGTGGCTCCTGCATTCTTGAGACCAAACGCCATAACAAGATAACAATAAACACCAAAGTCAGTGATAAATGATACCTTTGGAATGTCATCCTTATGCATTTTGATCTGGTTGTATCCGCTAAACCCATCCATGAAACTCAGCATCTCATGTCCAGCGGTGGCATCAATCAAAGTATCAATTCTAGGCAGCGGAAAACAGTCTTTGGGGCATGCATCATTCAGATCGGTGAAGTCTATACACATCCTCCACTTTCCATTAGCCTTCTTCACCATTACAGGGTTTGCTAACCACTCCGGAAATTGAATCTCCTCAATGAAACCAGCCTCTAAGAGCTTTTCCACTTCCTGCTTTATAGCCTCTTGTCTTTCCGGGGCAAAAATTCTTTTCTTTTGTTTCACTGTCTTCCGACTTGGATCCACGTTTAGCTTGTGAGTAATTAACTCCGGGTCTATGCCTGGCATATCAGCTGCTGACCATGCAAACACATCACTATTTTCTTGCAAAAATTTCACTAACTTCCCTTTAAGGGGCTCCTCTAATGTGGCTCCAATGAAAGTCATCCTCTCAGGATTCTTGGGATCTAAAGGAACCGAAACCAATTCTTCTGCTGGCCTTCCTCTATTCTCATCATTTTCTCGAACATCCATATCTTCAATAGGGAGAACCTGCCCCCCGACTCCATCTGCCCTCAAAGAGGCCACATAACAGCTTCTAGCCATTTTTTGATCTCCTCTCTCTTCTCCAATCCCGTTTCGGGTGGGAAACTTCATGACTGAATGGTAGGAAGAGGGGACTGCCTTGAAGGCATGTATCCCTGTTCTCCCCATGATAGCATTATAAGTTGAACTAGCCTTTACCACTACGAAATCCAGCATCTGCGTTGCTTGCCTTGGCTCCGTACCTATGGTGGTTGGCAACTTGATTATCCCTTCCACAGGACATTCTATTCCAGCAAATCCATATATCGGCATGTCGGTTGGTGTTAACTGGGAGTCGTTATACCCCATCCTTAGAAAGGTGTCGTGGAGCAAGATATCCACAGAAGCACCATTATCCACAAGGACCCTCTTAACCGGGCTATTTCCCATTATTGGTGTTATGACCAGCGGGTCGTCATGGGGAAACTTCACACCCTCTAGGTCGGAATCATCAAAAGCCAATGTTACTTCTGTCCTGGCCCTCTTCGGGGCTTCTCCAACAATATGCATAACCTCTCTAGTATATGCCTTTCTGGAATTTTTGGACAATCCAGCAGCAGTTGGACCTCCAAAGATCGTGTTTATCACAGGCCCTTGAGGTCTCGGCCCTCCATAAATGGTGTTTATAACTGGTCCTCTAGGTTGGGGATTCTGCCCCTGATCATCTTGGTCCCTCCTACGATCTTCAAAGTTCTTCCTTCCATTATTATTTCTGTCTCCTCCATCTCCAGTATACTTGTTCAATCTTCCTTTTCGAATCAAAAACTCAATTTCATCTTTCAACTGCCTACACTCATCGGTGTCATGGCCAACATCTTTGTGAAACCTGCAATACTTGCCCTTATCTAGCTTGGCGGGATCAGCCTTCAAGGGCTTAGGCCAGCGAATATCTCTGTCTTTCTCAATCGCCATCAAAATCTGACTTCTGGGAGCATTCAGCTTAGCGTATTCAGTGAACTTTTGCCCAGGTCCTCCCTTCTTGGGGGTTGAATCAGGGTTTTGTTCAGTTCTAGGATATTTATCCTTAGCGATATACTCCAAATCAGTTTTTCGTTTCTTGCCTCCAGTGGGCTCATTACTTACTACAGTCTTCCTCATACTTTCTTCAACCTTGATATACTTCCCTGCCCTCTCTTGGAGCTGCAACATGCTCTCAGGGGGTCGTTTGGCCAAAGACATCTTGAAAAACTCATCCCTAGTTCCTTGTTGCAGTGCTATCATGGCTACCTTATCATCAAGGTCTGGGACTTTTAAAGCCTCCTTTGTAAAACGATTCAGGTAATCTCTTAAGGATTCCTTAGCTCCCTGCACAAGACTCATAAGAGATGCTGAACTTTTCTCATGGACTCTTCCACTGATGAATTGCTTAATAAAAGCCTGACTTAATTCTCTGAATGATCCAATAGAATTTGGGGGTAGGCGACTGTACCATCTTTGAGCCATACCCGACAGGGTTTGAGGAAAGGCCCGACATTTTATAGCATCGTTCACGGGTTGCAGCAGCAGTGCATTAGAGAATGTCCTAACATGATTAGCGGGGTCTCCCGTGCCATCATAGGCTTTGATAGTGGGCATCTTGAATTTCCTTGAGATATGGGCATTCATTATCTCTTCTGTGAAGGGTGGAGTTGGATCATCAGGATCTCCAAGGGGAAGGAGATTGCTTGGATCAGTTCTTGGGACAGCAGCCCTTCTTCTTACCGGACCATCCAGGTCTATGATAGGAGGAGGATTTCTCCCCCTAGGAGGTATGTGGGATCTGGTGGCTTGGTGAGCCTCCAAATCACGTCTCAGCCTTTGGATTTCAGCCTCATGAGCCCTGATCTTTTCCTGCACTTCTTGGGGATTCGCCCCTGGGGTGCTTTGGGGGCGTTGCCTTCCATCGGCCATTGGCTCTTTTCCAGGACGCCTCCTTCTCGGGGCCACTTCATCATCCGAAGATTCGGAGTCTCTCTCAGTGTATGGACCAGAAAATTCCCGATCCTCAGGGATAGGATCCAAACCTCGTATATAGGGGGGCGACCGCCCTCGTGCTTCGCTTCGCCCCGCATATCCACTTCCTCCAACCTCAGGGTGAAGGGGCATCCCATAAGGGGGGTTAGTAGTAACAATAGTTGAATATTCATACCCGACGGGTCGAGAATTCACAGGTATATGTATTTGTTGAACTTGAGGATTCGTACCTTGAATAATCGGGGGAGTTGTCCCTTGTGGCTGAGGATGAGTTGCCCCTGTCTGGGCTTCCCCCTGAGTAGATGCATAAGTTGAATGGGGAGGAACCTCCACGGTTGATGAAATCACCTGGGTTGTCCCTGATGGTGTTCCCTCCTCCAGAGTGCTGGTTGTTCTCCGTGTTCTCGCCATGGTTGTTGTTGCGTTATTCCCACAGACGGCGCCAAATGTTATGGATTAAAACTACTATATATAATTGCTGTATTTAATACTAAGGAACGTGAGCTTCGAGGCTCGATTTGACTGCTCTTGTGTTTCGCGACTCAATCTGCCTTAACAAGATGCCTACGTACCTTGCTGATTGCCAAGGATCAAGTCAAAAAACGTAGTTCTGATTGGTGGGGGTGAGACCCCTTATATAGATGTGGGAGTCCTTGATTTGGACTTGGTATAGGAGACTTGGTGGACAAGCCTCTGAATTAGGATAGACTTAGGAGTCCTAGGAAGTAGGAAGCTGATCCCTTATCCTTTTAGGTCCCCTTGAGGCTAATCTATAAGGATTTATATCCTTATCGGGACTCTTCTCAATAGCTGATTTTTCCCTTATTAATTAATTATGAAATTAATTAATAATCAGGGCTTTTGGGCCTTTTTTATTCCACCAGGCCTGATCTGGTCCATCAGGCTTAACCTTTCTGGTCTGAGTTTCATATATCTTTTTATTGGGCCTAGCAGCCCACAACTTGTACAATTAATGCAGTATTTAATTATACAATCATAGTTTATTTATCCCTATCACTAGCTATAGTGTCACCACACAAATGTTTATGAGAACATACATCCTTCATAATGAAGCAAACATAGTATGTACCGATCTTTGCGGATTACTAGTTACCAGTTAGTAATCCTACGACCAGGAAATATTTAAGTTTAGAGTTATCATCTTTTAGGTCTCATTATTATGATCTCATCATAATCCATAAAAATCTTTACTCTAAACTATGGTATATCTTATTTAAACACTTAAATAGATAAAGCCCGCAATAAAACCAAAACAAGTCTTTATTAATATCAATGAAATCAAAACAGATTACATAAAAGTTATTCCTAAATCCTCATACATGATTGGACTTAGGACATATCTCTTTCACAAAGTACTATTACCAACTTGACCAACATATTTCTAAGACTCTTCTCTTGTCAGTCGAGTATTTTGACAGGTTGCTCCACAAATGATAGGTTTGCCTGAATCTCTATAGGTTCATATTCTATCACATGGTTGGCATCAGGATTATACTTCTTAAGTAATAACACATGAAATACGTTATGCATATGGTGATACAGAGGCGGCAAAGCTAATTCATAGGCCACCTTCCCTACTTGACTCAAAACTTCAAAAGGACCAATATGTATAGGTGTTAACTTCCCTTTCTTGCCGAATCTAGACAATCCTTTCCTCGGTGATACTTTCAGCAATACGGCTTCACCTACTTGGAATCTGATATCCTTACGTGTCGGGTCTGCATACTTTCTTTGCCTATCTTGAGTAGAAAGTAATCTCTTCTGAATCAATTTGACTGTCTCATGCATTTATTACACCAATTCCGGGCCTAAAATCTTTCCGTCCATATAAAGCTTCATATGGTGGCATGCCAATACTGGTCTGATAGTTGTTATTATAGGAGAATTCTACCAGTGGCAGGTGGTCGTCTCAACTTCCCGCAAAATCAATAGCACAGTTATGCAATATGTCTTCAATTGTTTGAATTGTCCTCTCGCTTTGACCATCAGTCTGTGGATGATACGTCGTACTCATATTCAACTTGGTGCCAAGACTTTCTTGAAATTGCTTCCAGAATATCGAGTTAAATCATGGATCTCTGTCCGAAACTATTGATACAGGTATGCCATGTCGTAATACGATTTCACGCACATATAGATGGACCAATCTGTCCAATGAAGACCTCTCGTTAATCGAAAGAAAATGTGTCGACTTCGTAAGGCGATCAACTATAACCCATATAGCATCATGTCCAGATTTCGTTCATGGTAATCATACTATAAAGTCCATGACGATATTTTCCCACTTCTATTCTAGAATCTTTAAGGGCTGAATTAATCCACTTGGTCTTTGATGTTCTGCCTTCACTTTCTGACAAGTATAGCACCTCACAACCCATTCTGCTACTTCTTGCTTCATATTTGGCCACCAAAAGTTCTGCTTCAAGTCCCAGTACATCTTTGTACTTCCCGGATGGATTGAAAATCTTGAATTGTGAGCTTCTTGCAATATCTCATTCTTCAATTCAGTTATATGAGGAATTCAAATTCTTGAGGAAAACCTTAATATACCTTGTTCATCCATTTGAGTACAAATCACTTCTCCGATCAGTTGATTATTCTCCTGTTTCATCACTTCTTCCTGACATTTCTTTATCTTTTCCAACAATGATGGCTGAAAAGTCATAGTATGACAAATCTCCTCAGCTTTTCCGAAAACACACAATTCTAATTCAAATCTCCTGATTTCTCCAGATAATTCCTTTGATACTGCTTGCTATATTCAACCTCTCTTTCCTACTCAAAGCATCAGCTACCATATTTTCCTTTCCCGGATGATAATTTATCGAGCAAATATAGTCCTTAATTAATTCTAACCATCTCATTTCCCTCATATTTAGCTCCTTCTGAGTGAAAATATACTTTAAACTCTTGTGATCCGTGCAGATCTCACACCTTTCTCCGTAAAGGTAATGTCTTCAGATCTTAAGTGCAAATCCTATAACTGCTAATTCCAAGTCATGTGTAGGATACTTCAATTCATGTGGTTTTAACTGTCTTGACGCATACGCAATCACCTTGTTGTGTTGCATTAGCACGCAACCCAGACCCTTATATGAAGCATCACTGAAAATCACAAAGTCTCCTTGATCGTCTGGTAATACTAGTACCAGAGCTGTAACCAACCTCTGTTTCAATTCTTGAAAACTATCTTCACATTTTGCATTCCATTCAAATTTCTGATTCTTCCTAGTCAACTTAGTCAATGGCGTGGCGATTTTTGAGAAATCTTTAACAAACCTTCTATAATATCCCACCAATCCTAGAAAACTTTGCACTTCCGTAGGTGTCTTTGGTCTCTCCCAACTCATAATTGCCTCAATCTTTGCCGGATCCACTTTGACTCCTTCACTTCCAATAACATGTCCCAAAAATTGAACTTCCTTTAACCAGAACTCACACTTAGAAAACTTGGCATACAACTTCTCTTGTCGGAGTATCTCCAATGCTAAACATAGATTTTGTATATGTTCTTCTTCTAACTTTGAATATATAAGAATGTCATCAATGAATACCACTACGAACTTATCCAAATACTTTTTAAATACCCGATTCATCAGATCTATAAATGCTGCAGGAGCATTAGTCAACCCAAAAGGCATTACTAAGAATTCATAATGTCCGTATTTTGTCCTGAATGTTGTCTTCGGGATGTCATCTTCTTTGATCTTCAATTGATGATATCATGATCTGAAATCAATCTTGGAAAAGCACTTAGCTCCTTTCAGCTGATCAAATAAATCATCCATCCTTGGTAGCGGGTAACAGTTCTTAATCGTCATCTTATTCAACTCCCGATAGTATATACATAACCTCATGCTTCCATCCTTCTTCTTTACGAATAGAATAGGTGCTCCCCATGGTGACGTACTTGGCCACATCACTCCTTTGTCCAACAATTCATGTAGCTGGCTCGCCAACTCTTTCATTTCTGCTGGTGCCATTCTATAAGGTGCCTTCGAAATTGAATCTGCGCCTGGAGCAAGGTTGATCTCAAACTCAATCTGTCGATCGGGTGGTAAACCTGCTAGTTCATCTGGAAACACATCTGGAAATTTGTTGACTATGGGGATATCTTCCAAGCGGAGGCTCTCTCTTTCTGAATCCACTAAATAGGTTAGGAACAATTCGCAACCTCTCCTAAGCATTTTCTTAGCCTGGACGATTGTAAGAAACAGTCGCTCTTGCCTCTGACCCTTACATACCACTTTCTCTCCAATATATGTCTTTAAATATACTTTCTTAGATTTATAATCTATCTAGGCGTTATTCTTCCCTAACCAATCCATGCCTAAGATTATGTCAAACTCCCCTAACTTGAAAAGTATCAAGTCTGCTGAAAATTTATGCCCCAAAATATCAATCTCACACTTAGGACAGAATTGACTCACAGGAACCTTCTCTTGGTTCACAATTACCACATCTAATACCTCGTTCAGGGTCATTTTATCACATTTAAGTTTATCAATGAAAGTTTCTGATATAAAAGATATAGTAGCTCCAGAATCAATCAATACCTTAGCTTCAACATTATTCATTAAAAGTTTACCTTCTATCACCTCAGAATTCTGAACAGCGTCCTTCATCTTTAAATCAAATATCCTTGTTGTCGCTTGCAAAGTTGCGGTAGATGGTGAAGGTAATGCCAATACCTCAGCTGGCATGCTTGCACTAGTACTTGCCACATTCATCAAAGCCTTGACTGGTCCGGTTGACTTGCATTTCCTAGCTATATGTCCAGTCTTTCCACACTTATAGCATGTAACTCCCGGCTTCGGTATCTTACACTTGTTAGCCAAGTGTCCCTTCTGATTGCATCTATAGCATGTCATGTTCAACTTATTACACACTCCTGATTGTCTTTTTCCACAATGCTTGCACTCTGGTCTCTGAAATCTATTTTCTCCAACTTGTCCTTGGCTTGACTGATTGTCCCCCTTAGAATATTGTCTCTTGTTCAAATTTCCCTTCTTCTGAAAATTTCCGCCTTTATGGAATCCAATCCTTTTCACACTCCTGTCTTGTGAGCTTCCGGCTTCAGACTTCTCTCCATAAAATGGAACCTTTCTCTTCTTGTTATCCTTTTCTTTCCTTGACTATATCCCATTACTCTCAATCAGAGCAGCCTTCTATACTACTCCAGCATAAGTATCAAGCTCAAACATAGCCACTCTATCTCTGATCCAAGGCTCTAATCCTTGTTGGAATATCTTTGTTTTCTCTTCCTCAGTGTTGGTATACTTAATCACAAACCTTGACAGCTCCGTAAACTTCTTCTCGTACTCCAATACAGACATATTTCCTTGCTTCAATTCAAGAAATTTAAGCTCTATCTGATTCCGCATATACTTAGGGTAATACTTTTCCTGGAACAGCCTCTTAAACCTTTCCCAAAAAAACGGCTGATTTGTCTCCATAGCTTTCACTGAGTCCCACCAATAGATGACTTCCCCTTTCAGAAAATAAGTAGCATATGGCTTCTTCTGATCTTCTCCCAACTGAACCAATTTAAAAGCTCTTTCCATTTCCCTAATCCATGTATTAGCTATTACCGGATCAGTGGTTTCATGAAATGCAGGTGGATTCACATTCTGAAAAGCTTTGAAAGTAACAATTTGTCGAGGTGGTACTGGTGGATCAGGTGGTTGGTGTGGTTCACGGTTATCTTGGTTTTCGAATTGTTGTTGAAGAGTTAGTTGTTGTTGAGCTATAGCGTTTGTTTGCTATTATAAGGTTTCCAGAAGTCGAAGAATATTAGGATCTGTGGTAGAAGTTGTTGTTGGGATCTTTTTGTTAGGTGGCATTATCCTGAAATAAAAGTTATATCAAAAGAGGTATGAACAATACAGAAAATTTCATGGTTATGGTGTCACAAGTCATTATATTCATTCAATCTAGTTTCAAATTAAACAATAAGGGTGATGCATATAAAAGCATAAGAACGACTGAAAGCAAATAGAACAATAGTGCATAATTATCTAAATTAGGGTCAAGGTACATCAAGATTGGAATAGAGTCTAAATCTAGGGATAACATACTTAATCAAAGGAAACAACAGGGAATTCTACAAAGTCCAACAATACAACGACATGAAAAGTAGATAATGGAAATAACTAAGGCTCCACTCCATCAGAACGGGGTCCGGTAGTCTTTTCTTCACGAAGCATCTTCACAATGCACTAGTGCTCGTCCGCAATCATCTGGATAGTATACTGGCTAGTACGGTCTCGGTACGATGGCATCTCATCAAGCTTAGTGTTACGTACTGAACCAAGGTCTCATGTCTCACAGTCATCTGCTCATTAGGCTTTCCTTCATAGTTTCGGCTGTCCGGATACACGTTCTTCAATCGCTCTAACATTCGATGGTACTTGCCCTGAAGCCTGTCGAACTCACGCCTCAACTCAGCATACACGGAGAAAGTAATTATGTCAGACGGTTCAACAGATGATGAGGAATGTGCCCTTTGCTTCCAAACAATGTATAGATATATATATATATAAGAGAATTAGTAGCGAGCGACTCGAATATCCTATACCTACACTCTCGTATAATATTCTATAAACCTATATACATATATAACCTATTTGGACTTTCCAGGGACTCTAAATCGTAGCTCTGATACCAAAACCTGTCACGCCCCAAATAATTACCAAAAGATAATATACGAGTAATTATATATGTTAACAAAAGGAAGTAAATACATCTGAATCCAAGATCTTACAGTTTAGGGTTTGGAACAGCCGAACACTATTAACTAATACAACCTGATTTCAATATCGAGTCCTCACACACAAAATCACAAACTACCTGATCTCAAACATACGAATCGGCATCACAAGTCTTACGTGCTGTCTGCTTGAATCTAACAATATCTGCTAGCTGAAATATCAGGGTAAGCAAGTAGTGAGCCAAATGCTCAACAAGCGCTATAATATACATAAACAAGAATAATACATTAACAATGGAATGGAAAGATTCAACAATACAGTATCAATAGAGATACTTTCAGGGTGATGGCATCTTTTCTTGTAATAAAACCATTCAAAACCATTTCCTTATCAAAAACCATTTTTTGACGCTACGGATTACAGCCGGTGATCAGCCGTGAAGTAATCCCGAACCTCGCTGGGTTCTAGAACATTAATGGGATCCCTAGGCAACTTTTAAGCCTACAAATTAAGAGCGGAAAGGACTTGCGTCTCAGTCCAGATCCACTATCTAAAGAAAATATATGTCCCACTTTGGGACTGGAAATCCAAATTTTAACTTTTTATGTTAAAAACTGATGCCAAGTGACCGTTAATTTCTTAAACAGTGAGTATCTTTATCAAGGGTTCTAGATCAACTTTGAAGCACAGGGAATAGGTCCACTAAATTTCAAGGCCGTGATCAACTAGACTATACTTTATCAAGGGAATTGCAAGGTTTCTATTTACAAGGAATTTGAAAATGAGATTTAGCAGGGTTATCAGATAGTATGAAGGAACTAAATCAAACTAGGTTCAAGGTAATGGTTCCAGATAAGACATAGGTATTGAAATATAAATAAGGTGAGCATCAGTTCAAAGTATAACAGGGTATCATGTTTTTGGGGTAACAATTGGGTTATCAAGTAATCATGAACGACTTTTAAGGGATAGCTGACTTTTTGGTATCAATATAAGGTTAATGAGTATAACTTACATAGGGTTCCACATCACAATTACTTGGTATATTAGCATGGTATGACTTTTTATTTACTTGCATAGAAATCTCCAAGCAAAGTTAAACTACTTGCAATAGATACTTGAGGGTTCATGGAATTTGCATATAATACGAAAGATAGATTTGAAACCACTTGGATCATATATATCAAGGTGAATTAGAGTACTCACATCATATATAAGAACTGGGTTATCACACACTTGCAGTGTAAACAAAAAGGTAGGTTGAAACACTTGCCTTGAGAAAGGCTTGACTTGACTGGCAGGTGGGAGCAACTGGAGCTTCACTCAACTTTAATGGAAAGTTTACCCTCATCTCGAGATCCTACACAAAATAATAATATCTTCATTATAATTTATACTCACATATACACATAAATGCTTATAATTACCTTATAAGCATAATAGTTCACATATCCACTCATGTTCATATAGCACATTTAAGTACATAATAATATATCATTACACACTATATTGCATCACTAGGCTTGGATGATCTCCCTCCACTTACTCAAGTCACTTAGTTATGCTAAACTAGCCAAAACTCTTAATATCGACTTCATAACTTGAAATGCCTTTTCTAAACCATCAAGTTATTATGGACCCTGACTTAGGCCTTACACTCTACTGACCTCATACTATCTTACAACTATGGTGGTCAACCTAGGCCTCACTCATAAGTGCCCTAAAACTAAAGGTTAAGTGATTTTGCTCATTATAATGATTTTAGGGTGACACCAATGGGTTTATGAGTACAATTTACACCCTTAAACTTCAATTTTACCTCTTAAACTTCTACAATAGACTCTTCTGTCCATAAGGCAACTCTCAAACTTGGTTTGGCTCAAGGTCCTAGCTTGGGCCTACCTGGGCCTAAGCTTAAAGTCCAATGTTCCCCTGTTTTCTGGATAGAAAAGTGTTCTGCTTTGCACTAACTTATGACACATGATTCTAACTCAATTTCTATGAAATATGGCTGAAAAAACTCCTCTGACACTCCCTCTAACTAGGGCTAACCAAGGCCTAGTGAGGGCCTACCCATGACATGGTCAAAACTCCTCATTCCTAAGTTGCAGCAAAATTATCCCCTGCTGGACAGATTTTAAATTTTGGTGTATGCACCTCACTAAATGATTTGGTTTCTCTAATTTGTGACTTTTAGACTCAATTATACCCCAAGTCTTAACTCCCAGTGGCTTGGGCCTAACAATGCCTAAGAAATGCTCATTCAAAATCAACACAAAACTCACATGCAAATCTGAAAAAAAATTCAGCTTTCTATCCTAACCTTTCCACCTTAACTCCCACTTTAAAACCACGAATTAAATCTCAACCAAGGAAAATTTGCTACTATAAGACTCTAAACTAAGGCCTCAACCAATAATGGAGATCATCCATGCCCTATAGTACCAACATGCAAAATAAAACTTAACATGCAACTCAAGATGATCACTAAATCAAGTTCGACTAAACAAGAGGGTTATTAGCTCATAAATTTGACTTAAAATACTTAACTACTTCAAAAGATCATGCACACTACCTTTTAACAACTAAGATCAAGCATAATATCAAGGAAACAATTTGTTTTAAGCACATATAAGGCCGAATTTAACACCAACTAAGCATGCATGTATATTTTTGAAAAGAAGAGCATATATAACATGATTATATTTGAAAATAATGCCCTATCTCTAACATTCAAAGTAGAATATGACTCTACAACTAAAGATCAGTAGCATGCAAAGGTTTTAAAAGAGTTTTATTCATGGAAACACTTAGTTTATGCACATAAAAAGTATATCTCATAGAGAACTCTTTAATCCACATGAATTAAGAGTTTCTCTTTGGAGATCACATAAAATCAAGACATGCAAGTATTACACTTCATCTCCTAAGCATGGAACTTCTTGTAAAGTGTATATTATATGAATGGGTAATGGAATTACACTAGAATGGCAAGGATTTGATGAAGAAAAGTTGAAGGGAATGGGGGAAGGGGCTTCGGCAGAATGAAGAAAAAGAGAGGGAGAGGAGAGAAAATTTGAGAGTGAAAATTATGAGCTTGAGTGGAGTGTGGTTTTGAGTTAACTCCTCTCTTTAAGGTTCATCATGCACTAATTCAATAGTGGAATTTGGAATGTACTAAAGTGCACTCAGTCATACAGATCATCCACTATTGAATTAGTGCATGATGAACCATAAAGAGAGGAGTTAACCCAAAACCACACTCCACTCAAGCTCATCATTTTCACTCTCAAATTTTTTCTCCTCCCTCTCTCTTTTTCTTCATTCGGCCGAAGCCCCTTCCCCCATTCCCTTCAAATTTTCTTCATCAAATCCTTGTCATTCTAGTGTAATTCCATTACCCATTCATATAATATACAATTTATAAGAAGTTACATGCTTAGAAGATGAAGTTTAATGCTTGCATGTCTTGATTTTATGTGATCTTCAAAGAGAAACTCTTAATTCATGTGGATTAAAGAGTTCTCTATAAAATATACTTTTTATGTGCATAAACTAAGTGTTTTCATGAATAAAACTCTTTTAAAACCTTTGCATGCTACTGATCTTTAGTTGTAAAGTCATATTATACTATCCATGTTAGAGATATGGCATTATTTTCAAGTATAATCATGTTATATACGCTTTTCTTTTCAAAAATGTACATGCATGTTTAGTCTGTGTTAAATTTGACCTTATATGTGCTTAAAAATAATTCTTTTCATGATATTATGCTTGATCTTAGTTGTTAAAAGGTAGTGTGCATGATATTTTGAAGTAGTTAAGTATTTTAAGTCGAATTTATGAGCTAATAACCCTGTTGTTTAGTCGAACTTGATTTAGTGATCATCTTGAGTTGCATGTTAAGTTTTATTTTGCATGTTGGTACTATAGGGTCTAGATGATCTCCATTATTGGTTGAGTCCTTAGTTTAGAGTCTTATAGAAGTATATTTTCCTTGGGTGAGATTTAATTCATGGTTTTAAATTGGTAGTTAAGATGGAAAGGCTAGGATAGAATCCTAAATTTTTTTTCCAGATTTGCATGTGAGTTTTGTGTTGATTTTGAATGGGCATTTCTTAGGCATTGTTAGGCCCAAGCCACGGGGAGTTAAGACTTGTGGTATAATTCAGTCTAGAAGTCATAAATTAGAGAAATTTAACCATTTTGTGAGGTGCACACACTAAAATTTAGAATCTGTCCAACAGGGGACAATTTTGTTACAACTTAGAAATGAGGAGTTTTGACCATGTCATGGGTAGGCCCTCAGTAGGCCTTGGTTATAAATAGTTAGATGGAGTGTTAGAGGAGTTTTTCAAACCATAGTTCATAGGAATTGAGTTAGAATCATGTGTCATAAGTTAGTGCAAAATATGACACTTTTCTGTCCAGATAATAGGGGAACATTGGACTTTAAGCTTAGGCCCAGATAGGCCCAAGCTAGGCCCTTGAGCCACACCAAGTTTGAGAGTTTCCTCATGGTCAGAAGAGTCTATTGTAGAAGTTTGAGAGGTAAAATTGAAGTGTAAGTGTGTCCATTGTACTCATAAACCCATCGGTGTCACCCTGAAATCACTATAATGAGCAAAATCACTTAACCATTAGTTTTAGGGCACTTATGAGTGAGGCCTAGGTTGACCACCATAGTTGTAAGATATTATGAGGTCAGTAGAGTGTAAGGCCTAAGTCAGGGTCCACAAGAACTTGATGGTTTAGAAAAGGCACTTCGAGTTATGAGGACGATATTAAGAATTTTGGCTAGTTTAGTATAACTAAGTGACTTGAGTAAGTGGAGTGAGATCATCCAAGCCTAGTGATGCAATATAGTGTGTATGGATATATTATTATGTACTTAAATGTGTTATGTGAACATGAGTGGCTATGTGAACTATTATGCTTATAAGGTAATTATAAACATTTATGTGTATAGAAGCCCAAGTGCTAATGTGCGTAATTTTGGTTTATAATTAGGTTAAGTTAGTGAGTATATATTATAATGAAGATATTATTATTTTTTGTAGGCTCTCGAGACGAGGGTAAACTTTCCATTAAAGTCGAGTGAAGCTCCAGTTGCTCCCACCTGCCGGTCAAGTCAAGCCTTTCTCAGGCAAGTGTTTCAACCTACCTTTTTATTTATACTGCAAGATAGTGTTAGCCAGATTTTATATATGATGAGAGTATTCTAATTCACCTTGATATGTATAATCGAAGTGGTTTCAAATCTATCTTTTGTATTATATGCAAATGCATGAACCCTCAAGTATCCATTGCAAGTAGTTTAACGTTGCTTGGAGATTTCTATGCAAGTAATTCAAAAGTCGTACCATGCTAATATACCAAGTAATTGTGATGTGGAACCCTGTGCAAGTTATACTCAGTAACCTTATCTTGATACCTAAAATTTAGCTATCCCTTAAAAGTCAATCATGATTGCTTGATAACCCTATTCTTACTCCTAAAACATGATACCCTGTTATACTTTGAACTGATGCTCACATTCTTTACATTTCAATACCTATGTCTTTTCTGGAACCATTACCTTGAACCTAGTTTGCCTTAGTTCCTTCATACTATCTGATAACCCTGCTAAATCTCATTGTCAAATTCCTTGTGAATAGAAACCTTGTAATTCCCTTGATAAAGTATAGTCTAGTTGATCATGGCCTTGAAATTTAGTGGACCTATTCCCTGTGCTTCAAATTTGATCTAATTTATAGGCTTAAAAGTTTCCTAGGGATCCCATTAATGTACTAGAACCCAACGAGGTTCGGGATTACTTCGTGGCTGATCACCGGCTGTAATCCGTAGCATCATAAAATGGTTTTGATAAAGAAATGGTTTTTAAGTGTTTTGTTACATATAAAAGATGCCATCACCCTGAAAGTTTATCTCTTGATACTATATTGTTGAATCTTTCAATTCCAATATTAATGTTTTATTCTTGT
The DNA here is from genome assembly GCF_009905375.1 of Apium graveolens. Taxonomy (NCBI): domain Eukaryota; kingdom Viridiplantae; phylum Streptophyta; class Magnoliopsida; order Apiales; family Apiaceae; genus Apium; species Apium graveolens. The sequence goes on from NC_133652.1 coordinate 225,753,136, forward strand.
TTATGTATATTATAGTGCTTGTTGGGTATTTGGCTCACTACTTGCTTACCCTAATGTTACAGCTAGCTGATATGGTTAGATTCAAGCAGACAACGCGTAAGACTTGTGATGTCGATTCGTATGTTCGAGCTCAGGTAGTTAGTGATTTTGTGTGTGAGGACTCGATATTGAAATCAGGTTGTATTAGTTAATAGTGTTGGGCTGTTCCAAACCCTAAACTGTAAAGATATTGGATTCAAATATATTTACTTCCTTTTGTTAACTAATATTATTACTCGTATATTGTCTTTTGTAAATGTTTGGGGCGTGACAGGTTTTGGTATCAGAGCTACAGTTTAGAGTCCCTGGACAGCCCAAATAGGTTATATATGTATATAGGTTTATAAAATATTATACGAGAGTGTAGGTATAGGATATTCGAGTCGTTCGCTACTAATTCACTTATATATATATATATGCATTGTTTGGCAGCAAAGGGTGCATTCCTCATCATCTTCTGAACCGTCTGACACAATTACTTTCTCGGTGTATGCTAAGTTGAGGCGTGAGTTCGAGAGGCTTCAGGGCAAGTACGATCGAATGTTAGAGCGATTGAAGAACGTGTATCCGGATAGCCGAAACTATGAAGGAAAGCCTAAGGAGCAGATGACTGCGAGACTTGAGACCTTGGTTCAGTACGTTAATACTAAGCTTGATGAGATTCCATCGCACCGAGACCGTACCAGCCAGTATACTATCCAGATGATTGCGGATGAACTCCAGTGCATTGTGAAGACGCTTCATGAAGAGAAGACTACCGGACCTCGTTCTGATGGAGTGGAGCCTTAGTTCTTTCCATTATCTACTTTTTATGTCGTTGTATTGTTGGACTTTGTAGAATTCCATGTTGTTTCCTTTGATTAAGCATGTTATCCCTAGATTCAGACTCGATTCCAATCTTGATGTAGCTTGACCCTAATTTCGATAATTATGCACTATCGTTCTATTTGCTTTCAGTTGTACTTATGTTTTTATATGCATCACCCTTATTGTTTAATTTGAAACCCGATTTAATGAATATAATGACTTGTGACACCATAACCATGAAATTTTCTGTATTGTTCATACCTGTTTTGATATAACTTTTATTTCAGGATCATGCCACCTAAAAAAAGAACTCAACAACAACTTCTACCACAGATTCTAATATTCTTCGACTTCTGGAAACCTTACAACAGCAAACAAACACTATAGGTCAACAACAACTAACTCTTTAACAATAATTCAAAAACCAAGATAACCGTGAACCACACCAACCACCTGATCCACCAGTACCACCTCGACAAATTGTTACTTTCAAAGCTTTTCAGAATGTAAATCCACCTGCATTTCATGATACCACTGATCCGATAATAGCTAACACATGGATTAGGGAAATGGAAAGAGCTTTTGAATTGGCTCAGTTAGGAGAAGATCAGAAGACGCAATATGCTACTTATTTTCTGAAAGGGAAGTCATCTATTGGTGGGATTCAGTGAAAGCTATGGAGACAAATCGGCCGGTTTTTTGGGAAAGGTTTAAGAGGTTATTCCAGGAAAAGTATTACCCTAAATATATGTAGAATCGGATGGAGCTTAAATTTCTTGAATTGAAGCAAGGAAGTATGTCTGTATTGGAGTACCAGAAGAAGTTTATGGAGCTGTCAAGGTTTGTGACAAAGTATACCAACATTGAGGAAGAGAAAACAAAGAGATTCTAACAAGGATTAGAGCCTTCGATTAGAGATAGAGTTTCTATGTTTGAGCTTGATACTTATGCTGGAGTAGTAAAGAAGGCTGCTCTGATTGAGAATAATGGGATACAGTCAAAGAAAGAAAAGGATAACAAGAAGAGAAAGGTTCCATTTTATGGAGAGAAGTCTGAAGCCGTAAGCTCACAAGACAGGAGTGTGAAAATGATTGGATTCCACAAAGGCGGAAATTTTCAGAAGAAGGGAAATTTGAACAAGAGACAAGATTCTAAGGGGGATAACCAGTCAAGCCAATGACAAGTTGGAGAAAATAGATTTCAGAGACCAGAGTGCAAGCATTGTGGAAAAAGACATCCAGGAGTGTGTAATAAGTTGAACATGACATGCTATAGATGCAATCAGAAGGGACACTTGGCTAACGAATGTAAGATACCGAAGTCGGGAGTTACATGCTATAAGTGTGGAAAGACTGGACATATAGCTAGGGAATGCAAGTCAACTGGACCAGTCAAGGCTTTGATGAACATAGCAAGTACTAGTGCAAGCATGCCAGCTGAGGTATGGGCATTACCTCCACCATCTACCGCAACTCCGCAAGCAATAGCAAGGACATTTGATTTGAAGATGAAGGATGCTATTCAGAATTCTGAGGTGATAACAGGTAAACTTTTAATGAATAATGTTAAAGCTAAGGTATTGATTGATTCTGGAGCTACCAGATCTTTTATATCAGAAACTTTCATTGATAAACTTAAATGTGATAAAATGACCCTGAACGAGGTAATAGATGTGGTAATTACGAACCAAGAGAAGATTTTTATGACTCAATTCTATCCTAAGTGTTAGATTGATATTTCGGGGCATAAATTTTCAGCAGACTTGGTACTTTTCAAGTTGGGGGAGTTTGACATAATCTTAGGCATGGATTGGTTAGGGAAGAATAATGCCCATATAGATTGTAAATCTAAGAAAGTATATTTAAAGACAGAGATTGGAGAAAAAGTGGTATTTAAGGGTCAGAGGCAAGAGCGACTATATATTACAATCGTCCAGGCTAAGAAATTGCTTAGGAGAGGTTACGAATCGTTCCTAGCCTATATAGTGGATTTAGAAAGAGAGAGCCTCCGCATGGAAGATATCCCCGTAGTCAATGAATTTCCAGATGTGTTTCCAGATGAATACCAGGTTTACCGCCCGATCGACAGATTGAGTTTGAGATCAACCTTGCTCTAGGCACGAAACTAGTTTCGAAGGCACCTTATAGAATGGCACTAGCAGAAATGAAAGAGTTGGCGAGCCAGCTACAGGAATTGTTGGACAAAGGAGTGATACGACCAAGTACGTCACCGTGGGGAGCACCTGTTCTATTCGTAAAGAAGAAGGATGGAAGCATGAGGTTATATATAGACTATCGGGAGTTGAATAAGATGACAATTAAGAACCGTTACCCGCTACCAAGGATAAATGATTTATTTGATCAGCTAAAAGGAGCTAAGTGCTTTTCCACGATTGATTTAAGATCAGGATACCATCAATTGAAGATCAAAGAAGACGACATCCTGAAGACAAAATTCAGAACAAGATACGGACATTATGAATTCTTAGTAATGCCTTTTGGGTTGACTAATGCTCCTGCAGCATTTATGGATCTGATGAACCGGGTATTTAAAAAGTATTTGGACAAGTTTGTAGTGGTATTCATTGATGATATTCTTATATATTCAAAGTCAGAAGAAGAACATATGCAGCATCTATGGTTAGCATTGGAGATACTCCGACAAGAGAAGTTGTATGCCAAGTTTTCTAAGTGTGAGTTCTGGTTAAAGGAAGTTCAATTTTTGGGACATGTTATTGGAAATGAAGGAGTCAAAGTGGATCCGGCAAAGATTGAGGCAATTATGAGTTGGGAGAGACCAAAGACACCTACGGAAGTGCGAAGTTTTCTAGGATTGGCGGGATATTATAGAAGGTTTGTTAAAGATTTCTTGAAAATCGCCACACCATTGACTAAGTTGACTAGGAAGAATCAGAAATTTGAATGGAATACAGAATATGAAGATAGTTTTCAAGAATTGAAACAGAGGTTGGTTATAGCTCCGGTACTAGTATTACCAGACGATCAAGGAGATTTTGTGATTTTCATTGATGCTTCATATAAGGGCCTGGTTTGCGTGCTAATATAACACAACAAGGTGATTGCGTATGCGTCAAGACGGTTAAAACCACATGAATTTAAGTATCCTACACATGACTTGGAATTAGCAGTTATAGTATTTGCACTTAAGATCTGGAGACATTACCTTTACGGAGAAAGGTGTGAGATCTGTACGGATCACAAGAGTTTGAAGTATATTTTCACTCAGAAGGAGCTCAATATGAGGCAAAGGAGATGGCTGGAATTAATTAAGGACTATGATTGCTCGATAAAATTATCATCCGGGAAAGGCAAATGTGGTAGCTGATGCTTTGAGTAGGAAAGGGAAGTTGAATATGGCAGCGGTATCAAAGGAATTATCTGGAGAAATCAGGAGATTTGAGTTAGAACTGTGTGTTTGCGGAAAAGCTGAGGAGATTTGTCGTACTATGACTTTTCAGCCATCATTGTTGGAAAAGATAAAGAAAGGTCAGGAAGAAGTGATGAAACAGGAGAATAATCAACTGACCGGAGAAGAGATTTGTACTCAAAGGGATGAACAAGGTATATTAAGGTTTTCCTCAAGAATTTGGATTCCTCATGTGACTTAATTAAAGAATGAGATATTCCAAGCAGCTCATAATTCTAGATTTTTAATCCATCCGGGAAGCACCAAGATGTACCAGGACTTGAAGCAGAACTTTTGGTGGCCAAATATGAAGCGAGAAGTAGCAGAATGGGTTGCGAGGTGCTATACTTGTCAGAAAGTGAAGGCAGAACATCAAAGACCAAGTGGATTAATTCAGCCTTTAAAGATTCCAGAATGGAAGTGGGAAAACATTGCCATGGACTTTATAGTAGGATTACCACGAATGAAATCCGGACATGACGCTATATGGGTTATAGTTGATCGCCTTACGAAGTCAGCACATTTTCTTCCGATTAACGAGAGATCTTCATTGGACAGATTGGTCCACCTGTATATGCGTGAAATCGTATTACGACATGGCGTACCTGTATCAATAGTTTCGGACAGAGATCCACGATTTAACTCGAGATTCTGGAAGAAATTTCAAGAAAGTCTTGGCACCAAGTTGAATATGAGTACGGCGTATCATCCGCAGACTGATGGTCAAAGTGAGAGGACAATTCAAAAAATTAAAGACATGTTGCATAGTTGTACGATTGATTTTGCGGGAAGTTGGTACGACAACCTGCCATTGGTAGAATTCTCCTATAACAACAGTTATCACACCAGTATTGGCATGCCACCATACGAAGCTTTATACGGACCGAAATGCAGATCTCCAACCAGCTGGGATAAAGTGGGAGAAAGAAAGATTTTAGGCCCGGAATTGGTGTAACAAATGCATAAGACAGTCAAATTGATTCAGAAGAGATTACTTGTTGCTCAAGATAGGAAAAGAAAGTATGCAGACCCAGCACGTAAGGATATCAGAATCTAAGTAGGTGAAGCCGTATTGCTGAAAGTATCATCGAGGAAATGATTGTCTCAATTTGGAAAGAAAGGGAAGTTAGCACCTAGATATATTGGTCCTTTTAAAGTTTTGAGTCAAGTAGGGAAGGTGGCCTATGAATTAGCTTTTCCGCCTCGGTATTAGCATGTGCATAACGTGTTTCATGTGTCATTACTTAAGAAGTATAATCATGATGCCAACCATGTGATAGAATATGAACCTATAGAGATTCAGGCAGACATGTCATTTGTGGAGCAACCTGTCAAAATACTCGACTGGCAAGAGAAGAGTCTTAGAAATAAGTTGGTCAAGTTGGTAAGAGTACTTTGGAGAAATTCCAAGGTTGAAGAGTCAACGTGGAAACTAGAGTCGGATATGCATAGCCGATATCCTTACTTATTCTCCTAGATTCTGAGGACAGAATCCTTAAAGGGGGAGAGGATGTTACGACCGATATTTCTAAACCCTATTTTTATATAATTGTGTGTTTATAATTAAAATTAAAATTGTGTGAAATTATAAATGTGGATGATCTATATGACTGAGTGCCTATAAACTAAGTGTTTAATGTATTAGTTTATATATAAAAAATTGTGAAAAGAAAATCTTATTATTTAGTATTTTTTAAATGATAATCAAAAGTACTTCATTTTATATGAAAAATCTATTTTAAAAATCTTTTTAAAATAAACTTTCAAATTTTATATCATTAAATTTCTATAATCATAAGCTATTTTATGATATTTATTTTATGATTTATGGAGGTGCATTTATATTTATAAAAATTATTTTATATAAATTAGTTGATTTTTAAATTACAAATTACTTAGTTGCCCATGCATGCAAATACCCTCCAATTCAATTTAAAAGGGCATAAGAGACAATTCATACCCCACTAACCTTCTTCTATCCACCAAAAGACTAAACTACCCTTGCATGCACTTTTGCTTGGTTATTGGAGAAGGCACTTTAGTACATTCCAAATTCCACTATTGAATTGGTGCATGATGAACCATAAAGAGAGGAGTTAACCCAAAACCACACTGCACTCAAGCTCATCATTTCCACTCTCAAATTTTCTCTCCTCCCCCTCTCTTTTTCTTCAATTGGCCGAAGCCCCTTCCCCCATTCCCTACAAATTTTCTTCATCAAATCCTTGCCATTCTAGTGTAATTCCATTACCCATTCATATAATATACATTTTACAAGAAGTTCCATGCTTAGGAGATGAAGTTTAATTCTTGCATGTCTTGATATTATGTGATCTCCAAAGAGAAACTCTTAATTCATGTGAATTAAAGAGTTCTCTATGAGATATACTTTTTATATGCATAAACTAAGTGTTTCCATGAATAAAACTCTTTTAAAACCTTTGTATGCTACTTATATTTAGTTGTGAAGTCATATTATACTTTCCATGTTAGAGATAGGGCATTATTTTCAAGTATAATCATGTTATATATGCTCTTATTTTCGAAAATGTACATGCATGCTTAGTTTGTGTTAAATTCGACCTTATATGTGCTTAAAATAAATTTTTTCCTCGATATTATGCTTGATCTTAGTTGTTAAAAGGTAGTGTGCATGATCTTTTGAAGTAGTTAAGTATTTTAAGTCGAATTTATGAGCTAATAACCCTCTTGTTTAGTCAAACTTGATTTAGTGATCATCTTGAGTTGCATGTTAAGTTTTATTTTGCATGTTGGTACTATAGGGCATGGATGATCTCCATTATTGGTTGAGGCCTTAGTTTAGAGTCTTATAGTAGTAAATTTTCCTTGGTTGAGATTTAATTCGTGGTTTTAAAGTGGGAGTTAAGGTGGAAATGCTAGGATAGAATCCTGAAAATTTTTCCAGATTTTCATGTGAGTTTTGTGTTGATTTGGAATGGGCATTTCTTAGGTATTGTTAGGCCCAAGCCACGGAGAGTTAATACTTGGGATATAATTGAGTCTAGAAGTCACAAATTAAAGAAACCCAACCATTTAGTGAGGCGCACACACCAAAATTTAGAATCTGTCCAGCAGGGGACAATTTTGTTGCAACTTAGAAATGAGGAGTTTTGACCATGTCATTTGTAGGCCCTCATAAGGCCTTGGTTAGCTCTAGTTAGAGGGAATGTCAGAGGAGTTTTTCCAGCCACAGTTCATAGGAATTGAGTTATAATCATGTGTCATAAGTTAATGCAAAACATGACACTTTTCTGTCCAGAAAATAGGGGAACATTGGACTTTAAGCTTAGGCCCAGGTAGGCCCAAGCTAGGCCCTTGAGCCACACCAAGTTTGAGAGTTGCCTCATGGTCAGAGGAGTCTAGTATAGAATTTTGAGAGGTAAACTTGAAGTTTAAGTGTGTCAATTGTATTCATAAACCCATTGGTGTCACCATTAAATCACTATAATGAGCAAAATTACTTAACCATTAGTTTTAGGGCACTTATGAGTGAGGCCTAGGTTGACCACCATAGTTGTAAGATAGTATGAGGTCATTAGAGTGTAAGGCCTAAGTCAGGTTCCATAAGAACTTGATTGTTTAGAAAAGGCACTTCGTGTTATGAGGACGATATTAAGAGTTTTGGCTAGTTTAGCATAACTAAGTGACTTGAATAAGTGGAGTGAGATCATCAAAGGATAAAGCATCTGATATGATTATTGATCACATTAACAAGATTGAGTTAGAAGCTGGAGTGCCTGTGCGAAAAATCAGATCAGATAATGGAATAGAATTCAGAAATGTAAAGCTGAATTATTGTTGTGTCAAGAAGGGCATCTCAAGACAGTTTTCAGCAACAAGGACTCCACAACAAAATAGAGTGGTCGAGAGGAAGAATCAAAAATTGGTTGAAACTACAAGGACAATGATTAATGAAGCCAATATTCCTACCTACTTTTGGGCTGAAGCAGTTAACACTGCATGCTATACTCAAAACAGAACCCTGATCAACAAGATGTATGAGAAGACCCCTTATGAGTTAATGGCCAACAAGAAACCATCAGTGAAATACTTTCACATTTTTGGAGGAAAGTGCTTTGTGCATAAGGGCGATGAGCATCTTGGAAAGTTTGATGCTAAAGCTGAAGAAGGTATCTTTCTTGTCTATTCTCTAGAGTCAAAAGCTTACAGGGTGTATGTGATTAGTGATTAAAAGGTTGTGGAAAGCCTTAATGTGACATTTGTTGATGCCAAGCTCCCAAGTATTCAGAAGGAAGATGATATTGATAATCTTAATGTTGAAGATCATTTTGATGGAAAAGATGAACCTGAAGTTGTTCCAGACAACAATGACAATGGCAATGATCCTGATGATCATAATTCTGATACAGACTCTGACGGTAATGGTTATGAGATGAGTAATGATAGTCACACTATCTCAGGGACTAGTCCTCAAGCTTCAGATTCTGGAAATCAAGCTAGCAACAACTCAAGGGGAGCAGAACAAGGAGAAGAACAAGGATTCGGTAGTCAGACTCAACACAATTCTGGAAATGCTGAGTCATCAAGGGCTATTCTACCAAGACATAGAGTATGGAGTAAAGATCGTCCTTGGAACTTGATACTTAGTAATCCAGATAGTGGAGTCAAGAATAGAAGAGCTACAGCAAATGAATATTTTTATTCTGGGTTTCTATCTCAAATGGAGCCAATGAAAGTAGATGAAGCTCTTGGGGATCCGAATTGGGTGATTGCTAAGCAAGAGGAACTCAAGCAGTTCGAAAGACAGAAAGTGTGGAAGCTTGTACCCAGACCTAAACACAAATCAGCGATTGGCACAAAATGTGTTTTCTGAAACAAGCTTGGTGAATATGGAGTAGTAACAAGGAACAAGGCGAGACTGGTTACTAAGGGTTATTCTCAAGAAGAAGGGATTGACTATGATGAAACCTTTGCACCAGTTGCTAGACTTGAAGCCATCAGGATATTTTTAGCACTTGCAGCATATTCAAATTTCAAGGCATATCACCAACAATCTCCCCCTATTTGATTGTTAAACCTAACAAACAAATTATATAGAGAGTATAACTCAACTAACAATTTGGAAAAATCAAAGTACCAGGACTTCTAAATAATGTTACTGGTTTTCTGGATCAAATACTGCATTTCCAGATATCTTGAGTAACTGAAATGAAAGATGATTGTACCTCTAGCACTGAACTGATCTTCAAGTAGTTTCATCTTCATTTCCTTGGTTCTTCAAATCTCTTCCAGATAATAGTTCTTAGTCTTGAAGTAATCATCAGTAGCTTCTTTTGTACAATCACATTTCCTGTTGAGAAGCGCATATCTTTCTTGCTTCTCCCCCTATGAGAATCAACTGCTTAAAGGAGATCACCTGTGATAACCAGTAAATATTTGAACTATTTTATAAGTGCGATGTATATATTCATAAATATCCTGTGATATAATGCCAATTATGTGGATTCATTATATATTGTATGATTTTTTCGTATGGCAATACGAATGTTGCTGGAATATTTTTAAGCGTATAACTTTCGTACACAAGTAAGATTTTCGTTACGCGATTAATTAAGTAGTGCAATTTGATATTATTCGAATAGTTGCGATTACGCGATTGTGTAATAATTGAGATTCTCGCAATTTAGTGATATGTGAATAAGTTGCGATTAGGCGATAAATTATGTTCTAATATTGTGGAGTAGAGTCAATTTATTTGCAATTGCTTGTGTGATTTTTAATGTGTTAATTATGTTTTACATGACTTATTTATTAGTGTGATAATATTATAAAATTCTTTTAATATAAAAAATATTGTTCGAAATTTTTGAAAATAATTTTATTAAACTTCTAAAATCTCATAGTATTTATGGTATTAATTTGGTGATTTATGGGTTTGTATTTTAATTACTAAAAATCATTCTTTTAAATTATACTTTAAATAGTTATTGAATTACAAGTGTACCCTTGCATGCAAATTCCACCCAAATAGAGATCAAGGGTAAGACCGTCCTTTCACCCTCCACTAACTCCATTTGACCAAAAAAATGACCAATAAATCCTTGCATGCAAAAGCTTGCTATTAGTGGATGAAGGATAAAATAATAAACTCAAACTCCACTACCATTTTGTGAGACAAAAACTAAGTAAAACACTCATCTCACATCATTTTCTTTTCCACCAACACATCACTCCACTCTCTCTTCTCCCTACTCCCTCTCCGCCGCACCTAAACCTCCCTCACCCCTCTCATTTTTCTTCCTCATTTCTTCATTTTCTTAACACCTTTCAACTCATCTAAGCAAGGGACATTTACACTTAGTGCTACATCTTCATTTAAGGTTAGTTTCTTAGTTGCATGTGGCTAAAGCCAAGGGTCTAATTTGATTCTTGTGAATATAGAGTTGAACCTAATTTGGATCATAAAACTTGAGGAAGAGATAGTCTTGATGAAGTATTTTGCTTCTATTTTCAAGCCATGATCTAGGCCTCAAGCATTCGGCAATGACTCCCAAAGAGCCGAATGGATTTTGTTGTTTGTGTGATAGTTTTGTTTATTTTCAAAAAGAAAGAGACTTTGCATGTGGCTTTCAAAGAACTTATGATCTTTTAAAAATGTATTTTTTAAAGTTTCTATCCTTGCATGCTATGATTTTTATGATAAAAGTAGAAATTAGTACTTGCATGTCATGATATGAGTGCTATTTTGGACAAATGTGTTATGTGATTTAAATTTGAGTTTTTGTGCAATGCATGCCATGATTTTTGCTCTGAAAAACTAGTATGCTATGTTCCTTGATAAGTCATGATCAAATTTTGTATCCATCAAGTTGATACCATGTATTTTTGGTTCGGAAATTTGCTTAAAATTTGCATAAGTAAAATCTGCTCTGCTATGCTCTCTGTTTTTGCCTCGGTAAATGGCTTATATGGCTAGCTTTATCCTCGTATATTTCCATAAAATGATATTAATAGGGTTGTGTACACTGTAGGGTAGATTTGTTGGCTTGCATGTTGGTTTTGGTGTTGAAATGGGAGTTAAGGTGGAAGGAGGTACACTAGGCCCTTTGTAGCAGAATTTTTCACCATAAGTATAGGCTGTTTTCGGTGAGTTTTAGTGAGGCCTTTCTAGGCCTGAGTTTTCTGGAGTTAGGACTTGAGTTGTACTTGAGTCCAGTGGTTTTGATTCATTAAAAAACTTGCATTTAGGTAGGTGCACACACACATTTCCGAGAGTATTTCAGAATAGGGCAGGTTTATGTAAACTTGAACTTTGGTCGATTATAACCATGTCATAGGCTAGGCCTTCATGGGGCCTTGGCTTAAATTAGAATAATAAATCCTTAGGAAGCTTAAAAAACCATTAAAATTAAAAATTGAGTGAGAAAAGTGAGTTTTATGTAAGTAAATTCAGAGCAGAGTGAATTCGAGGGAGGCTGGGCAGTGTCAACTTTGAGAAGAGGTCTAGAGAAGTCTAGGTGAGGCTTTGCCATAAAACCAATTCGGAGAGTTAGATTTAGGTCTTACAAATTCATGGGAATTTGTTAGAAGGCCCCATGTAGAAGTCAAGATTTCTGCCAAAGAGCGTGGGTTGTGCAAACTGGTGCTAGCAGGAAACCTTAATGTGAGTATTGATTTTTGTAAGCACATAGGAGTGAGGCCCCTGAGTCTCACCAACTTTAGAAGTTAGTTTAGAGTCTTAACAACCTTTAGGCAGTGGTTTGGAGTGAAGGCCCAAGGTGGAGACATCCCATTTCCTCCAAGAAACCCGAGAGCAACTTTAGAGTGGCCTTAGGAAACTTTAGAGGTATTCATTTTAATTGGGACTTTGTGGTGAAGAGTACGAGTGTTGCACATCATATTTAGGTTTATGTTAAGGTCAATAATAGTTCTTATGTGTTACTTGCTTATGTGCTTGGGTATTTAGGTGATATTATAGTATAAATAACTAGTAGTATATGCCATGCCGTTATGTGATTATGTGACTATGTGGATTACTTGAATTGTATACGATTAAGTTATGTGTATTCTTATAATCATAAGTTCTTTTGTAATAATAGTTATGATAAAGGTAATAATGATTCTAGGAGCTTATAGGTTTACGAGGTGTTAAAAGGTGAATAGTAAGGAAGTTAATATAATGTGTAGGTTCCGAAGCGAAGGGGAAGAATTGTGCCGTCAAGATCGAATGATCTTAGAACTATTGGAAGGAAAGTTACTTACCTCCTTATGCTTATAATTGTTGGAAGTATACATACTTTTTTCGTGAATGTGTAGTTGTGATAATCACCATGTCATTAACTAATTCAAATACTACCGTTAATATTCTTAATCTTGTTAGTACCTTACCTTCAAAACATTCCCTATCCATTAGACCGTGAATACTAAACTCTTTACCAAATTCCATAAAGAGAACCTCATTAGTGAACTTGAATTCTCTTGTTACAATTCCATTAAAGTGATACCAAATCTTTCCCCGGCATCCATGTTATAAATCACTAAAAATAAAATAAATGTTTTCTTCATTTAGTGGATTGGACTAGACGCAAGTCCTTTTCACACTTATTGATAAGCTCACATATAGCCTAGGGATCCCATTATATTTGAGAACCCAGCGCGGTTCGGGATTACTTCGCGGCTGATCACCGGCTGTAATCTGTAGCGTCCTAAAATGAATTTTGATGATTTGATATTTAATTGATTATAACATGTTTCCCGATGCCATGATACCATATGCCATATTTCAGTTTCTATAATTCTACCATGTCTTTGTATTAAAACTTCATGTTTCTTATTGTCATTTTCACAAGCATCTATAACCTCATGATTCATGAACCCGTGATTTTTTTGATAATGCCTTGTATAGTAGAACTGATAGTACTGCTGAGCATTTTAGCTCATTTTCTTGTATTTATCCCTGTTCTACAGCTAGCAATCATGGTCCGTACCAAGAAGACTGCCCGTAAGTAAACCGGTAGGCAGAGTGAAGACCATTTGAGGGCGCAGGTAGAATATATAAATTAGGCGAAATCCGCCAATTTGTAATTGTGGTATCAGTTAGATGGGCTGTTCCAAACTCTGAACTTGTAAAGATCTTAGGATTGTTATTATTTTGGTTGGGTTTGTAATCGTATTATTATCATCTTTTAGACTTATAAGTTTGAAATATAATTATGGTTCGCTATTGTTTCGAGTGTGTGTGGTTGTTTTAGGGTGTGACAGAGTTGGTATCTGAGCCTAAGTTTAGAGTCCCTTGACGGCCCAATTAGGACTATAGGGAGTATTAGTATATAATATAATATCGGGAGTACTAATGCACGATATTTGAGTAAACCGTATCTAATCTTGTATATATATTACTTGACATCAACGTGCGCACTCGTCATCTTCGGCCCCGCAGAGCGACATAATTCCTCTTTCTGTCTATGCTGACTTAAGGCTGCATCATGACATTCTCCAAGGAAAGTATGTCAGGCTGATGGAACATCTTGAGGAGCTCTATGCAAGTAAGCAAGTGATGGGTAACGGACCTAAGGCGAAAACCATTTCAAGGCTCGAGTCACTGATCCAAGTAGCCACATCAAGATTGGAGGAAATGCCCATGCATCACGACCAGACCAGTCAGATTACTATGCAGATGATAGTGGATGAGCTTGGCAGCGTGGTCAAGATGCTCGTGAGGACACTACCCCCTACACCGCAAGGACCCGTGAGGAGGAGTCTGAGGAGGAGGCTTAAGATGAGTTCTAGGGGACTTGACTTTTAGTTGCTTGGATTAGGCTGCTTATTTATTGACCATGTTATTTGTTTCTATTTCTGGACTTTCGTACTATTTTAGTTCGGATCTGTATTCGTATTTGTACCTTGTGATTCGTACCTTTCGACTTGAACCATGTTAAATTAAGTTATGCATTTTCCTTGATTCCTATATTTGTTCTTTGAAATTCTTGCTCATAACCATGCATCACATTTATTGTTATATTAAAAACTGTATACCATAATGAATACAAATAATACCCTAGTTTTTGCATCACTCAAACTGTATAACTCTTATTTCAGAAAATGGCACCTAGAAGAGCCCGAGGAAGACCTACAAATAACCAAGAAAATGAAGGAGAAAACCAAAACCCCAATATAGCACAACTTATGGAATTGGTACGCTAACAAACTGCTACTATAGCCCAGTAGCAACAACTTCTTCAACAAATGCATCCATCTCAACCACCCCCAGCAAACGTCACTACTTTTAAACATTCCAATCGGTAAAACCCCCAAAATTTAGAGGAACTCAAGACCCAGTAGAAGCTCATGCTTGGCTTAAGAAATTGGAGAAGGCCTTTGCCTTAATAAATGTGGGAGATAATCAGAAGGTGGAGTATGCCACTTATTTTCTTAAAGGCGAATCGAACTATTGGTGGGAGTCGGCAAAAGCTTTAGAAGCTGCTGAAGTTATTACTTGGGATAGGTTTAAGAGAATGTTTTTGGATAAGTATTTTCCTCGCTATATGCAAACACAAATGGAGATGAAGTTCTTCGAGCTGAAGCAAGACAATATGACAGTTGGAGAATACGAGAAGAAGTTTACAGAACTTTTTAGGTTTATGGGAGAGTATATTGATTCTGAAGAGAAAAGGGCCAAAAGGTTCCAACAGGGATTGAAGCCTTGGTTAAGGAGTCGTGTGGCAGCTTTTGAGTTGACTACTTATGCTGAATTGGTTCAGAAAGCGATGGTAATCGAAGGCGAGAGTGAGCAGAATCAAAAGGAGAAAGGCAACAAGAAAAGAAGATTTGAATTGGGAGAAGAAGGCTCAAGTTATAAGGGTCAGAATCAGATAACTAATCAAAGGTTTAAACCTCAGAGTGGACCCGGGAACTTCAGGAAGAAAGAATTTGGGAATAAATCACAAGAAACAAGATCTCAATCAACTAGTGGATAGAAACCCCCGCAAGGATCAGTTTCAGAATGTAAGGTTTGTAATAGGCGACATACGGGAATCTGCAACAAGGTGAATGTAGTTTGTTTCAAGTGTCATATGAAGGGCCATTATGCTCATGAATGTAAGAATCAGAAGGCCAACATCACGTGTTATAAGTGTGGGAAAGCTGAACATATGTCACGAGAATGCAAAGGAGTAGGTAACAATCAATTGCTGCAAATGACCATTGTACCCTACCCTGTGAATCAAGCAGCTCCTATGCCAGCCTCATCATTCCCAATGTCTTTCAATCAACCTCAGATAGCATCATCTTCAAATCATCCAGCTTTGACTTATCCATCTCAAGCAAGAACTTTTAACATGAACGTGAAGAATGCAATTCAAAGCTCCGATATGGTGTCAGGTATGCTTTCTGTGAATGCTGCTAGTGTTAAAGTACTGATTGGTTCGGGAGCCACCAGATCATTTATTTCGAAGTATATTGTTGATAAGTTGAATTGAGAAACTCAATTGATGCATGCGCCCTTATCCGTTATCTTAGCTAATCAAGATAGAGTATCTATAAATTATATCTGCCCTCATTGTGCAATTGAAATAGCTGGACATGTTTTTCCTGCGAACCTTATTCCTTTCCAATTAGGCAAATTTGACGTGATCTTAGGGATAGATTGGCTGATAAGTTTCAGTGCTCAAATAAACTGTAAGGATAAAAGGGTAGTATTAAGTACACCTCAAGGTAAGAAAGTGATATTCAAGGGCCAAAGGCAAACTCAGACATTCCTCACCTCGATGCAAGCAAAGAAGTTGATTTAGAAAGGATGCGAGGCGTATTTGGTGTATGTAGTTGATAAGAGTAGAAAAGTTTCTAATTCAGAAGACATTCCAGTAGTAAGGGATTTTCTAGACGTTTTTCCTGAAGAGCTTCCTGGCTTACCCCCAGACTGACAAATTGAGTTTAAAATAGATCTTGCACCCGACACCGAGCCTATTTCGAAAGCTCCATATAGGATGGCACCAACGGAGATGAAGGAATTAGCAAAGCAAATACAAGAACTACTAGACAAGGGATTTGTAAGACCAAGTGTTTCACCGTGTGGCGCGCCAGTTTTGTTTGTGAAGAAAAAGGATGGAAGCATGAGACTTTGTATAGGTTATCGAGAATTGAACAAGTTGACGATTAAGAATAGATACCCTTTGCCTAGGATTGATGATCTGTTTGACCAACTCAAAGGAGCCTCTTATTTTTCAAAGATTGATCAGCGATCGGGATACCACCAATTGAAGATTAAGTCTGAGGATATACCGAAAATGGCTTTTCGAACAAGATATGGACATTACGAATTTCTCGTTATGGCTTTTGGGTTGACGAATGCACCGACTGCTTTCATGGATTTAATGAATCGTGTATTCAAGGAGTACTTGGACAAGTTCGTCATAGTTTTCATCGATGATATTTTAGTATATTCAAAGACAAAAGCTGATTACGCGGAACATCTAAGAATAGTTTTGGAAGTATTGCAAAAGGAGAGATTGCATGCCAAGTTCTCGAAAAGTGAGTTTTGGTTAACTGAAGTAAGATTTCGAGGACATATTGTCGGAAGTGAAGGGATTAGGGTAGATCCTGAAAAGATTGAGGCTGTAATGAATTGGGAGGCACCGAAGACGCCTACAAAAGTGAGGAGTTTTATGGGACTAGCGGGATACTACAGAAGATTTGTAAAGGACTTTTTGAAGATTGTCGTACCACTAACCAAATTGAGAAGGAAGAATGAGAAGTTTGAATGGACGGAGAAGTGTGAAAGTAGTTTTCAAGAATTGAAGAAAAGATTGGTAACTACTCCGGTTTAAGCATTACTAGATGACAAGGGAGATTTTGTGATATACAATGATGCCTCTTATAAAGGACTTGGATGCGTATTGATGCAACATGGGAAGGTGATAGCGTATGCTTCAATACAACTTAAACCACATGAACAGAAGTACCCGACTCATGACTTAGAATTAGCTGTGATAGTGGTTGCTTTGAAACTATGGAGACACCACTTATATGGGGAAAAGTGTGAGATATACACGGATCACAAAATTCCGAAGTACCTCTTTACTCAGAAGGAGCTAAATATGAGACATCGCTGATGGTTAGAATTGATCAAAGACTACGATTGTTCGATACAATATCATCCGGGAAAGGCCAACGTGGTAGCAGATGCTCTGAGTAGGAAGAAAAAGCTAAGTATGATAACAATACCGAAGGAATTATCTGTTGAAGTTGAAAAATTACAATTAGAGCTTTGTGAACATGGAGGAGCGGAAGAAATGTGTTGTGCCATTACTTTTCAACCAACACTACTAGAGAGGATAAAGAAATACCAAGATGAAGTAATGACTCAAGAGAATAATCAGTTGACAGGAGAAGAGATGTGTACACAAAAAGACGAACAAGGTGTGTTGAGATTTTCGACAAGAATTTGGATCCCAAATGTGACTGAATTGAAGAACGATATTTTGCAAGAAGCACACAACTCAAGATTTTTGATTCACCCGGGAAGTACCAAAATGTACCATGATTTGAAGAAGAGTTTCTGGTGGCCGAACATTGTTATTCCCAGTGGACTAACAATGAGATTTACAGAAGGGGGGTTGAATGTAAATCTCAAAACTTTTTCAAGTTTTGAGCAGTTTGTAAGACTAAGTGTTTGGGTGATCAAATGTGTGTGAATTGCTTGGAGCTGATGCAGACAGATATATATTCAAACACAAATGTAATGAACACAAAGAACTTAAAAAAATTTCTGGTGGATTTGTTGTTCCACCAGAGATGTGTTATTTCAGAAAATCTGTGATTCAAAACTAAATCACAGCTGCTTCCTAGTACAAACTAGATGATTTTCTCTCTTGATATTTCTAAACAGCTCAGGGAAAAATTCACATCTAATTACTAGCTACTACTTGGTTTATATAACACCAAGTTTACAAGTGAAGACAAAGATAAAGTACAATAAGACAATAGTTCTCCACTTGTTTCTGTTCTATTTTTATCCAGTGTAACATGGAATTATCTGTTGACTTTCCATTCTGAACCAGACTAAAAACGGCTGCTTTTTTTGCTGTTCCTGAAATAGGCTACCACATCTTTGTCAATCCATGTGCCTCTGTCAGCTTTGTTAACTGTCACTATCAACTGCTATGAGACTGAGCATCCATTGAAGCTTTCATCCGTTGATGGGTTTATCCGTTGATGCTCTAGCAGTGCATCCGTTGAAGCTTTCATCCGTTGATGGCTTTATCCGTTGATGCTCTAGCAGTTGAAGCTTTATCCGTTGAAGCACTTATCTGTTGATGGATATTATCCGTTGAAGCGTTAGAGACATCCGTTGAAGCTTAGTTTCTTATCCGTTGAAGGTCTTCAATATCCGTTGACACTTCTTCACTTATACAAAATTACAAGGCATGAAATATTTACAATTAGCCCTCTTATTTGTACATCCATTAGTAGTCAACATGACTGATTATCTCCTAACAACATCTAAGAATTACAGCTTGAAATCAGAGAGTGAGATGTGCTACAGTACCAAACTTATTGCTAAGTAAGGCTACTCCTTCAACGGATAGCCAAGATGGTCTTATCCGTTGAGGCTACAAACACTAGATTTCTACTTAAGTGTTTTGCTGAACTTATCATCAAACTAATATACATATTCCTAACAATCTCCCCCTATTTATGTCTACTAGAACTGTAGGCATAAATTTGGGTTTAGCTTGATGATAATAAAACACTTAACAAATATATAAACTATAACAAAGCAGAAATTCAAAAGTGCTGCAAAAGTGTATATGCTGAGATAAAATTGAAGAAATACGTTGTTTCCAAGGGTGCTCCTTTAGCCTGAGCAAATTACTCTCTTTTCCTTTGATCCCTGGTTTTCTTTCCTAGCCTCCTGTCATTCTCCTCTATTTGAAGTTGAAGTTGTCTGTAGAATTCAGCTTCATCTTCTTCATTGATATCTAACTTAGATTGCATATCCTTGAGAGTTTCATTACTGGCAATCTTTAGCTGATCTTCAATTCTGAAAAATCTTCTGACTCCTTTGTTGTCTCTGAACTCCATCAACCAATGAGGTGATTTGTGAATTGTAATACCTCTCTCTTGAATGAGTAAAGTTCTAGGCAAGGCATTGGGCTCCCTCCAAGTTTTCCTTATGTTGGCAATCTTGTTGAGAATCTCAGTCCTGGCAGTTCTGGTAAAGCAAGAATCCTTATGTATGGCTGAGTAGACTCTAATCAGGGTAGAGTAGCCTTCATTCAGAATTCTGTGAAGAGGCCATGTTCTTTCCCCAACTCCTTTGTATTTGAACACTAGTCTTTCTGGTAGCTGTCTGTAGGCAGCTATTCCCCTTACATCCTCCAGCTCATCCAGATAGAGTTCAATGTCTGAAAATTCTTTTATGTCACAGATGTGAACATAATCATCTTTAGAGGTTTGAGTTTTAGGCTTAGGCTTCTGTGTGAATTTGATTGAGGCTTTAGAGGGTGTTGATTTGATTCTTCTTTTCTGCTTCTTTGATGGTGGAGAAGAGGTTAGGAAGGTGGGCAATTTGATGGTGTCCCAATCAATTGGTTCCTCCTTGGGAATGATTGTTTCACCATGAATGTTCATGAAAGGGTCAGGTACAATGGGTTCAGGAATAGAGGGTAGTGGTTTGGATATTGATTGGGTTTCTTCAGTTTTATCTACCTTCTTTCTCTTTGCATTGACCTTCTTTCTTTTCCCTTTCTGCCATTCTTCCTTACTTCTTTCCTCCATCTCAGTACCAACCATGTCCCCCATAGCTTCATCTTCACCTTTGTCTTCAATTTCTTTATGTTCTTCAGCCTGACTTAACTTTAGCTGTTTCTCAAGCTTTGCTTGTGCTCTTTTGTCAGCCTTTAGCTGTTTGGCTTCTTCCTTCAACCTTTTGGTTTCTTCCCTCTTGGCTATTGAGAATTTGGGATGTCCTTGCATCACACATATGCTCTTTCCCTCTCTGAAGATAATAGCCATGTTTCTCCTTACAGCCTCATCCATGGTCTCTTTGAGATATGCAATACTTCTTCCTAAAAGCTTGTCCTCATCAGCTTTTGGAAGAGGAAAATCCACATCTTTTAGAGGATTCTTTGTAGAGTCCTTATTGGATCTGTTGTTGGGCTTGAGAACCATAGGTTGCAGATCTTTGGAAGAAGTTTCTCCATCTTTATGCCTCCCTACTGGCTTGAGTTCCATAATAATTGATTCCACTTTTGTGCTATGCTTCACAGATTGTGATTGAGAAGTTGTAGAACCAAATATTAGTTGCATCTTTTCATCAATCTTCTTCCTTTGCTCTTTGACTTACAATTCAGCTGCTGCTATCTGAATTAGATCAATTCCATCTAGCTTTCCTTTGACTTGAATTGGTGGAGAAGTTGTGATGACAGGAACTAGCACTTGAGAAATCTGGACTGTTGTAGATGGCTCTCCTTCCCCTTTCCCTTTATTCTCCCCCTTTTTGTTATCATCAAGGGTAAGGGTCAAGCCTTGTGCTTGTGCCAGCTGCATGAGTAGATTTGTTTGAGTTTGTTGATTCTGAAGAATGGTGACCATAGAGTCTTCAATGATTTGAACCCTATCTTCCAATCTGGCCAGCCTCTTGTCAGCATCAGATGCCTTCCTCAGTCTCCCCAACAAATCTTGCATAGTACCATAGGGTATAACTGAATCCAATTTCTTAGCATTGTAGGATTTCAGATCAGCAATGTCCAGCTTGAGCTCATCCACACTTAGATTTTGCTGGTAATGCTGCAACTGCAAGAGATGTAGAGATTCCAGATGAGCTTGAAGAAGTGCCTTGGTACCAGCATCCTGAGTCTCCTGAATGGCCTGCTGAATTGTCATGACTTGTTTGACCAAAGTGACACCAAACTCTCCTGGTGTTGATGGTTTTTCCCATGCCCATGCAGGAAGATTAGGAACAGAACTTGGGCCTACTACTCCCCCTAAGTTCATGCTCTCATTCAAAGAATTAGAGTCATCATCATTAGAATTTACTCCAAATTCTTCAGATGGCTCACCAGCTTGAGAAGGCAGCCTGTTGACAGCAGCTTTGTCTCTGAGAAGAGATTCTAAAGTGTGTACAATGTGTAGTGTCTGTTCTGTCTCCACATTACCCTGTGCAGCCAATAATTGATAGGCTGAAACAGGGTGAGTAAAAGTGTCAGCATCCAAGGAAATGTTATCAATGACAGCTTTGTAATGTTGCTGAAATTGTCTTTCCTTATCTGCATCATCCACTTTCATTAACTCACTGGCAATGGCTGGATTCACCCTTATAGCTTCTGTACCTGCCTTTCTCTCAATTTCTCTCTTTTCTTGCATCAGGGGCTCCCCCTGGCTCACACACACCCTCACACCCTCACCTTCACCTTCTAAGGTGGCACTCCTCTCACTTACTTTTGCCATGCTGGAAGAAATAGCATGCATTTGGTGACTCTCAACCTCTCCTTTTGCCTGGGAGCAACCCAGCCTCTCACTCAAAAAATCACTCCCTTCCCTCAAGCCTAAAAGTGATTGTACAGTTGCCATGTCCTCTACAGTTGGAGTTGTGTCGGTTAAGTGTGTAGAGGCCATCAACGGATAGGGAGTATCCGTCGAAGTAGAAACTGATGGTATCAACGGATAACTGCTGTTAAGCTTATCCGTTGAAGAACAACCACTTGTCAACGGATGAGAGATATCCGTTGAAGAAGGAAATGATGTAGAGATAGAAAATGATATAATTGTTGAATCTGTGTGGATTAATTTTAAGTGTGGTGACACAGATTCTGCAACTACATCTGAAAGAATTGGCTGATGATCCAACAAATCATCTAAAAGATGATGATCACCAGGTTTTGAGTGGGGCTCCTCCCTGAGTTTTAATGAGGGAGAATCAGGAATTGATGTGAATATCATATCCACATCCAGAGAGGGTGTTGGAGAGTTTGAGGAATGGTGTGTTTCTATATTGAGAGAATGGGGCTGTGATTCCACATTTGCTGGAATCACATCAAGCTGAATTTGAGAAGGCACAGATACTGGTGGATGTATCTGTGCTGTGTGTGTCCCTTGTGTGGAAACTAGGGTTTTGGCCTTCTTCTTCCTTGAAAAGGCTTGAATTGGTAAATATGTAGCTTCAGTGTCCCTCCCTCTTTTGTTCTGTGTCCCTGGTTGGGGACTATTTTCAATAGTTGCATCCTTTTGGGAGGATGCAACTAGGGATGTGCTGGACTCCTTTTGAACCACTACAGTTTTTGAGAGACTGTGGCTTGGCTGGTATGGGTACCACTCACCTCTCCCACCTTATCCTGGGGGGCTTTTTGATGTTCACCCCTCCCCTCACCACTCACACCTTGTTCACTCCCTTCAGGGTTTTTGGTAGTTGTTACAACTGTTGTCTTTTGAGAAACAACAGAGGTAGGTTTCTTTGACTTGACTTTGGAAACTTTAGATTTGGTGGCTTTGGTAGGAGCCTGTTTGGACAAAGACACAGGTTCCATAGCCACACTAGAAGGCAAAGAAACATTGGGGTTGGAAATAATAGGAGTTATAGAAACATTTACCTCACTTACCTGTGGTGCATTCATGATTGGCAAGTATACCAATGGCACCTGGCTGTTGAGGTTCATTCTCAAAAGGTCTGCAAGGACCCTTTTCTCTTGTGCCCAGCATTTGAGTTTATTATTCTCATTGGATATAACCAAACCTTCAGCAACATGGTTAGCCAATAACATAAAGAATCTAGCAAAGTAGATGTTATGTGGTCTATTAGCTTTGTTGCCTAATCTGGAACCTAATTCTAGCATAACACAGTTGCTAAAATTAAAGTACCTATCAGAAACTAGCATATAGAACATATTAACAAGAGATGAAGTGATAGCATCAAAATTGCTAATCTTCCCAGAGAAAACCTTAATAAAGGCATCTCCAAGAAAACTCCATTCTTTCCTAAGGCCTTTCCTTCTAATACTACCTAAACTAGCAGAATCAAAAGCATAGCCTATGGAATCTAGCATTGCAGAGACATCTTTATCAGTATGTGGTGTCATGGCATTATTCTCAGGCAACTTAAAGCAAGATTGTATATCATCACAATTAATGCAATAGTCCTTACCTTTGAGAGAGAAGGCAATAGTCATATCTGTGGAGTTGAACTCTGCAGTTGTCCAAATCTCCTCAATCACTTCATAGTAGATGGTTGGGGCTTCCAGCATTGCATAGCTCAGTTTGCAGTTCTTGATGAAGTCCATCATCTTGTGATAATCAGAATGGGCTTCATTCTTTTCAACCAAGACTATGAAATTATTCTTTTCATAAACAAATCATGTTTGAGACATAATTTTGACTACTGGTGCCATTGTTGTGAGTAGAGGTTGCAGAGAAAAACTTGAGAATTGAGAGAGAAAGAGAATGATAATTGCAAGAAAGCGTAAAGTGAAAATAAGAATTCAATTGGGCTTTTATACTTTCTTGAATTAAAACACAAATAAAATAATTAAATGATACTTTTAAGTAAGTGATAGCCGTTCAGAAAAAAATGAAACTGTAGAAATTCTGAAAACTACCGTAAATACAAATACATACAACACTGTATATCTGTATCAACGGTTGATTAAAAGAATCAACGGCTGTGACTTACTGACGTGACACATCAACGGATAAGGTAAATAGTTATCCGTTGATGAACAACACTATTTTATCCGTTGAAGGATAGAATTACCAGAAATGTATTTGTCTTTCAACGGATAATGAATATCCGTTGATAGAACAATTTTGGCTTTCGACGGATAGGGAATATCCGTTGATAGGATAAGTTTTGATTAAAGCCAACTTTGTTCTTGCAGCAAATTCATTTCAGGCTACAAGACAGATTACATAGATGACATAGATTATGAATAGTTAAGCATACCTAACTCATTTACTGATCTTGTGAATGTTGATTCATCAAGTGGCTTGGTAAATATGTCTGCAATCTGCTTTTCACTTAGAACAAAATGAAGTTCCACTGTACCTTTCATCACATGTTCCCTAATGAAGTGGTACTTGATATCAATGTGCTTGGTTCTTGAGTGCTGCACTGGATTTTCAGTAATGGCAATGGCACTTGTGTTGTCACAAAATATTGGAATTTTGTCAACAGTTATACCATAGTCAAATAACTGGTTCCTCATCCACAGTATTTGTGCACAGCAACTACCAGCTACAATGTATTCAGCTTCAGCTGTTGATATGGAAACAGAATTCTGCTTCTTGCTGAACCATGATACAAGCTTGTTTCCTAGAAATTGACAGGTGCCTGTTGTGCTTTTCCTGTCTATTTTGCAACCTACATAATCTGCATCTGAGTAGCCAATTAGATCAAAACCAGACTCTCTAGGGTACCAAATTCCTAGATTTGGAGTCCCCTTGAGATATCTGAAAATTCTTTTAATAGCCACTAAGTGAGATTCTTTAGGGTCAGCTTGAAATCTAGCACAGAGACATGTAGAAAACATAATATCAGGTCTACTGGCAGTTAAATATAAAAGTGAGCCAACCATGCCTCTATAACTTGTAATATCCACACACTTTTCAGCCTTGTTTAATTCAAGCTTGGTGGCAGTGGCCATGGGAGTTTTTGCAGGTGAACAATCCATTAAGTCAAACTTCTTTAAAAGATCATAAATATATTTAGTTTGACTAATGAAAATTCCACCACTAACTTGTTTAACTTGTAAACCAAGAAAGTAAGTTAGCTCTCCCATCATGCTCATTTCATATTTACTTTGCATTAATTTAGCAAACTTTTTACAAAGTTTATCATCTGTAGATCCAAATATAATATCATCCACATAAATTTGTACAAGTATCTTAGAGCCATTATGTTAGGAATGTATGTGCATTAGTTTGATGATATGTTTAACAAAATACTTAAGTAGAAATTTAGTGTCTGTAGCCTCAACGGATAAGACCACTTTGACTATCCGTTGATGGTGTAGCTTTACTTAGAAATAAGTCTAGTGTTGTAGCATATTTCAGTCTCTGTATTTAAAATGTAATTCTTGGAAGTTGAGAGAAACTATGAGTCATGTTGACTACTAGATGATATGCAGATAGGAAGGCCAATTGTAAATACTTCATGCCTTGTAATTTTGTATAAGTGAAGTGGTATCAACGGATGACTTAAAGACCTTCAACGGATGAGAAGCTAAGCTTCAACGGATGTCTCTAAAGCTTCAACGGATAAAGTCATCAACGGATAACATCCTTCAACGGATGAGTGCATCAACGGATAACATTCTTCAACGGATGAGTGCATCAACGGATGAAAGCTTCAACTGATGTTCTGATGATTAGCCGTTGATAAGAGGTAGTTGTACCTACAAACAGAGGCACATGGGTTGATAGAGACAACTGAGATGTGGTAGCCGAATTTCAGGAACAACAGAAAAAGCAGCCGTTCTTCTTTAGTACAAAGATGCAATAGTCAACAAAGTACTGGAGTGAACAGGAAAAGAAGCAAGTGAAGATCTTATTTTATTACTGTATTTTATATTGTTCTTCACTTGTACACTTGGTAGTATATAAACCAAGTAGAAGCTAGTAATTAGAAAGAGAATTTTCCAGAGCTGTTTAGAAAAATATTGAGAGAAAATTCATCTAGTTTGTACTAGGATGCAGCTGTGATCAACATTGTTTAATCACAGATTTTCTAAAATACCATCTCTGGTGGAACAACAAATCCACCAGAAAAGTTTTTAAGGTCTGTTGTGTTCTTTTCATTTGTGCTTGAATATATATCTGTCTGTATTAGCTTAAAGCAATTCACACACTTGTTCTTCTTGAACACACAACTTTCATAAACTGCTCAAAACTTGAAAAAGTTTTGAGATTTACATTCAACCCCCCTTCTGTAAATCTCATTGTTAGTCCACTAGGAATAACAATTGGTATCAGAGCAGGCTCTTGACATACAAAGAGTTTAAAGATCTTGGAATCTAACAAAGATGAGTAAGAAGGATATTGGAGTAAAAATCCCAGTTCTTGACAAAGACAGTTATCACCATTGGAAGGTGAAAATGCACCTTCATCTACTCTCCCAAGATGAAGGTTATGTAAACTGCATTGAGAATGGTCCTCACATTCCCCACAAAGTAGCAACAGTTGCTACAGCCACAGTTGCTGTTGGTCAATCCATTCCAAAACCTAGAGCAGAATGGACAATGGAAGACACAGAAGAAGTCCACAAGGATAAGAAGGCTATGAACATTTTGTTTAATGGTCTTAACATGGATATGTTTGATAATGTGATAAATTGCACAACTGCCAAAGAGGTTTGGGACACAGTTCAACTACTGTGTGAAGGTACAGAACAAGTGAAAGAAAACAAAATGCAGCTTCTCATTCAACAGTATGAATACTTTCATTTTGAAGAAAATGAATCTTTAAATGAAACATTCAATAGGTTCCAAAAGCTGTTGAATGGACTGAAGCTGTATGGAAGAGTGTACCAGGTGAAGGATTCAAATCTTAAATTTTTAAGATCCTTGCCAAAGGAATGGAAACCCATGACTGTCTCCTTAAGAAACTCTCAAGATTATAAGGACTTCACTCTTGAAAGATTGTATGGAATCTTGAAGACTTATGAACTAGAGATGGAACAAGATGAGGTATTGGAGAAGGGGAGAAAGAGAGGAAGTTCAGTTGCATTGGTAGCTGAAGATGAGAGGAAATGCAGACAAGAAACTGCGAGATCTACATCAAACTCCAAAGATGGTATAAGAAATCAGGAATCAAGCAAGGGGAAAGAGCAAGTTGCTGAAAATGAAGACAACTCCAGCCAAGATGACTCAGATGGTATTGATGAACATCTTGCATTTCTGTCCAGAAGATTTGCAAAGATGAAATTCAAGAAAAACACTAGAGCCACTAAACCTCACAAAAACACTGTGGACAAATCCAAGTTCAAGTGTTTCAATTGTGGTATAAGTGGACACTTTGCAGGTGAGTGGAGAAAGCCAACTTCTGAAAAGAAGAAATTTGAACAAGTAGATTACAAAAAGAAATATTTTGATCTACTCAAGCAAAAGGAGAGGGCTTTCATTACTCAAGAAAGGGACTGGGCAGCTAATGGAGATGAAGAGGATGAAGATGTGGAGTATGTCAACCTTGCTCTCATGGCTGATTCTGAAGAAAATGAAGTTAGTTCATCAAGCAATCAGGTAATCACTACTGACTTAACACAGCTTACTAAAGAAGAGTGCAATGATGCTTT